>NC_056733.1:1629068756-1629268756 GCF_019279795.1 Protopterus annectens
TATCCCCAGCCTTTCTCAGAGGCGTCCCCATCAGGGACATCCTAGAAGCTGCTACCTAGAGTTCTGTACGTACTTTCGCCAAGCATTATCATTTGCTTTAAATCCAGAGCTGGCTTTGCCACTGCAGTCTTGCAGGGCCTTATAGCTGGCCCTAATGCTGTCTAAATTCCTCCTCCCAGCCATAGCTTTGGGAATCTACCCAAATGTAATGACTGCAACAGTGAAACACGAACATAGTATAGTTGTGTACACTTACCATAAATGTAGATGTTAGTGTATTCACTGTTGCAGTCCTGGTTACCCTCCCTCCAGCCCCCTAACTTCTTTTGGCTATACCTCTACTTTCCTTTACTATGCTTAAAAGCCTTTTTGTTGGAGGTATATCTTTGTACTTTTATATTTAATTGCTTCCCATTAGGGGGCACCGGACATCTGGGGCAAGAAAAATTGATATAATGGCTTCGGCTGCATGTTTTATACCCTTGATGACTTGACGTCATGGATGAAGGGACAGCAACCGATGCAGGACCCAAGACTTTAATCAGGCCGACTAAGGGCTACCTGCAAGCAGATAACCCAAATGTAATGACTGCAACAGTGAGTACACTTTAACATCTACATTTATGGTAAGTGTACACATCTGTACTTTGTGGTACATAAGCAGGGGGGAACCCACTCCTACCCTCTTTGCAGACTAGCCATGGCTCTGTGGAACACAGCCTTGAGCTACCAAGTGCACCTACAAGCTCAATTCCTGCCAGGCAAGCTAAATTAACTGGCAGATGACCCGAGCAGAAATCTTATGGATCTACACAAATGGAAACTGGAACCAAAAACATTCAACCTCTTGAACAAATGGGCGACTCCAGAAATAGACCCCCCCCCCCAGAACTACCAATTGGACAAATTCTGCACAAGGACTCCCCACAGTCAAGCTTGGATAGTGGATGCCCAGTCCTTTACCTGGGAAAGCCTCTGTTTTTCCCTCTGACTCTCCTCTTGAAGGTTTTGCTAAAGATCAAAACAGGACAATCCTGATTGCTCCAGACTGACTACGCCAGCATTGTTACCTCATCTTGCGCAATATGGTACTGTTGGAGCCATGGCACCTTTCTCAGACACCTTCCCTGCTGTCCCAGCAGGAGGGCCAGATACGGCACCCTCAGCTTCAAACCGTGAACCTTGCAGCCTGGCTAATCCCTTTAGCGCTCTCATCCCTCAGTAAGCAGGTGCTAGATATTATTCTGGATACAAGGAGGCCTAGCACTGGAAAATCTTATGCAGAAAAGTGGTAAAGATACTGTTCCTGGAGACAAACTCGGGGAATGGACACAACAGTCCCCAGCTTACATCTTATTCTTCAGTACTTGACAGAAATGCTCCACAAGGGCCTATCCTTCTCTATTAAAATTCATGCCTCTGCCATTTCAGCACATTATAGTACTGAACCACCCCTCTTCTCTTATCCCTGCTAATGCAGTTCTTCAGAGGGGCCAAAATTTAAACCCCACCCCCCCAAGTGAGCCTTTACCCCAGCCTGGGACCTTTACTTTGTATTGGAAAAGCTCACTTTTACTCTCCCATTTGAACCAGCTGCAACTGCAGAGTTGAAATTCCTTTCTTGGAAAAGTCTTCCTTCTAGCGATCACTTAAGGAAGAAGAGTCTGTCTGAATTACAGGCCCTCATGGCAGTGGAGCCCTTCATTATCTTCCCTGCAGACAGGGTTTCCCTCAAGACCAGTCCTTCCTTTATGCCCAAGGTGGTGTCTAGTGTGCCCCTAAATTAGTCCATTTATCTGCCTACTTTTTTCCCGAATCCGCAAAACAAAGGTGAAAAAATACTGCACTCTTTGGATGGGCACAGACAACGTAGATTTTATTTGGACAGGACCAAACCTCTCAAAATATCTGACCAGCTGCTAGCGGGCTTTGCTGCAGGGGCAGAGGGAAGGCCATTTCAAAGTAAACCATTTCTATATGTATAGCCCATTGCATTCATTTCTGCTATAAGCACCATGGAAAAACTACCCTACAGGGGATATGATCACATTCCACCAGGGCTGCATCTACCTCTGCAGCCTTCTTCAGAGGAGTCTCTACCAGGAGTTCTGTACATACCTTCAAGTATTACCACATGCCTATTTTTCCTAAATCCAGAGCTGGTTTTGCCACTGCAGTCTTGCAGGGCTTAATATCTGGGCCCTAATGCTCTCTAAATTCCTCCTTCCTTAGTTCTGGGAATCAACCCAAATGTAATGACTGCAACAGTGAAACAAGAAGAACATAGTACAGTTGTGTACACTTACCATAAATGTAGATGTTAGAGTGTATTCACTGTTGCAGTCCTGGTTACCCTCCCTCCAGCTCCCTGACTTATCTTGGCTTTACCTTCCTTCTTGTTTGGTGTATTTAAGCTTTCTGGTTTATTTGCTTTTTATTGGAGGTGTAACCTAACATATAATTGCTTCCCATTATGGGGGCACCTGACAATCTGGGGCAAGAAAAACTGATGTAATGGCGTCATCTCCATGTTTTATACCCCTGACATCATGGAAGAAGAGAAAGCATCCGACGCATGAATCCAGGACTTTGATATTCAGGCCGGCTGAGGGCTACCTGCAGGCAGATAACCCACAGGTGATGACTGCAACAAGTGAATATACTCTGACATCTACATTTATGGTAGGTGTACACCACTGTACTTTATGGGGAGTACATAACCTTTTTTTGGCTGACCGACTCAGATATGAAGTAAGGGGGGTATTTGCAAATGCAGTCTTCTGCTTTTTCATGTCCGTCATGTCTGTATGCATAACATCGCATCAGTCTGGAGTTTTAGCCTCCTACAGGAGGTTTCAGAACTCTCCCTCATAGGATATCTTGGCTTTGAAAAGTTTCATTTTATTGGAAATGTGTTGTACTGACAGTGGTATGGTTATGTTCTCAGAAGCAGTAACTGTACAGTGTGTGGTAGACAACTTCTGCACGGTGACTCATAACTTATGCCTTTTTTGCTTAGGCCAACATCATCATGCCAAGTGGCTGCCTAAACTGTGCAAGATTTACAAAAAAAACCCCACTGTAGATGCAGGTGTCTCTAGGGGGACATCACCTATAAGAAGGTTCGTATGTGATCCAATGCCACCATGATTTTGATTAAAGTCTAAGACTCCTCATATGAATTCTGAAATACAAGCAAGGGGAAAAATGGGGAAACTGACAGTTGGTGGCTTTTTGTAGGCTCCAAATATAGCACTGGGAACGAAAATGTACTTTTGAAGTCCCTCACACCTACCAACGGGTTTTTTTTTTGTTTCAGGTGTGGCCTCTAGTGTTAGTCTAAGTTGCCATCACTCTCTTTCAGCATGTTTTCCCGTGCTGAAACTGCTGTGATACTGGTTGGATTAATGGCCTCTGTAAGGGCACCCTGCAGCCATTGCCCTCTTTTTTTCAGCCTGGTATCCATTTGCTTTTTAGACCATAAAGATGATGTCAGAGATTGAGTGGGCTCCTCAGTGTCAACCCACTTAACATTGCCTTTAAGGCAGCTGATACTGAGAAACTGGATGCCTATTATGTGGGAGTTGAAGCGGTCACCAGCAAACTTGGCTCATCCTAGACTGACTAGAAGCCCAACCCAGATAACCTAGGCGTCTTTGAATGTTTCCTCTGCTTGCTTGATTCAGATCCTGAGTCAAGGTCTTTGTCAAGTCATTGTCAGAGCCTACCTTATACCTTGACAGCTGTGGACCAGTACCAGCCTCTGATCCGAATTGAGATTTATCTCAATAGGGGCTTCTGTCAGGGTCCAAACACGAGGAGATCAAGACATGCCTTTGTGCCCGCTTTCAAGATCTCCTTCCATTCGAGAGAGGGCAAGCCGTTCATAGTCGGATCTGCCCAGAATTCCTGTTTTGGGAGCTTTGATTCCCCATTATATTGTATTTTCAGGCAGCAACCTGCACTGACTAAACCTGAGCCTCTAGTGCTCCCACTGCTTCTGATTTTCCCCCAGACAGTCTCACTATGGAGTAGCAGATTGAGAGATTTGGACTCGTCACAGGTCTTCCTCACAGAAAAACCCTACTTCGAAGGGTAAGGATCCCTCAGAACTACCTTGGCAGTTGTTTCCCTTTGGAAACTCCTAGAGTCATTTATAGGGAATGTTTGTTCACCATTGCCCCTTTCCTGAAGGCATCTCTACCTTGCAGCTCTTTTTGCTGGCCCATCTGTATGTCTGGTAGCTCACCCTGTGGACAGCTTAGCAGATTTGGTGTCCCATCAGCTGTGGCTGGACATGGTGGAACCTGTACCTCACAAGTCGGTTGAGATTGCTGTACTTTCCAGAGATAAAGCACATTGGAGTAAGGGACCCAAGGTAGTTACCATCTTGGTGGTGGTGACCACTAAGAAAGAACATTCTGAGGAAAGTTCTGTCCACCCCAAACAGGTAATCTTGGGCTCTGGGTAGGTTTTGGAAGAGTTTTAGCCATACTTGCCCTGTGTGCACTGAGCCACAAGGGGGCCCTTATGACTTGACTACAAAGATTTTGAACTAAGGAGCTTTCAAAATCCCTTTCATATGCCACAATAACGTAGATCGGTAGAATCTCATTTGCCTACCATGCCAATGCATTTCAAATGTTTACACATATTGTCCAGTACAGTACAGTGAATGGCCCATCAAGAGCTGCAGACGTCCTGAGTAACTGCTGTGAAAATTGCTGCCATTCATTTTTTCCTAAAACCGTATGGTGAAGGCTGTGTCTGCACTTGATACCTTCCTCTAGACCCAACACCTAAAGCACTTGACCCATTCCACCATGTTTGAAGGCCCAGGAGTTGGCTACCTGCCAAAGAAAACCTTAAAATCCTAGAAAGGATTCTCCTTCCATCTTCTCAGAAGCAGACATACCTGCTGAGATGGTCAAGCCTGTAGTATGCCAATTGTCTTCTCATGAGCCCTGTACTGCTACTCCAACAGAGGCTGGTATAGCTCCTGAGCCTTTGTAGAAGACTTTGATCCTCCAAACAGTGACTTCTAACCTAGGACTGTCTGAGTCCCTCAAACTCATGCTGGAAGAGGTTCCCGGTATTCTAATAGTGCTGGAAGAAATTCTCAGTACTCTAATATAAATGTGCCAGGGCTCAGAATACCCTAAGCTGCTACAGGTGGATGTCACCCCTAAGAAGAAAAACAAAAACGTAAGCACTCTGTCTCCTTCTGCCTTCAGGGTGAAGTAATGGATTGAATTTTCTCATGAGTTAATTCAAGGCAGTCGTGTCTGAAGCTTCCTTCGTTTGTGACCCAGCCTTTTCAGACCACACGACAGAAACAGGCTTTAAATGCTTCATCTGAGGAACTAGATGAGTTTGACCCCTCTCTCAACTACTGTTACATTTTCTGGAACAGATTCCCTCACATGAAGGAGATTGACTGTCTCCATATTTCCTCTTGGAAGAGGCCTCCTTTGAAGAAATCTGATAAAGCACGAGGAAGCATATTTTTGAATGGCAGTCCAAGCAGGTGTCTGAGGTGCAAAACTGATTCTACAGCTTAACAGAGATGGGCAGTCCTCCAGTTCCCGTCCAGTGCTAAATGCTTGACTAGATGCATTCCAAACCAACTCTTCTGCACCTGACTGAACTATAGTGCATCAACAAAAACTCTCTGGCAGACCCAGCTGTAGTTTCTCCTGGCCTCTGGCAAACCTTCCAAGTCACTTCCTGGCACTAATGTCCTACCCAATGACTAGGGTGGTCGAACAATAAACTGATTGGGTAAGAAAGTGTGTACTTCTCTACTTTAGCCTTCAGAGCTATTAACTGCCAAATTCAAATGGCCAAATACTTGCTCTGTTAGTCTTTAAGCAAGACCAGCACTGAGCCCAAAGTAGCATATGCAGGTGTTCTTCATGTTTCACTGTTGCAGTCATTACATTTGGGTTATCTGCCTGCAGGTAGCCCTCAGCTGGCCTGATTATCAAAGTCTTGGGTCCTATGTCGGGTGCTGTCTCTTCTTCCATGTCGTCAGGGGTGTAAGTATGCAGCCGACGCCATTACATCAGTCTTTCCTGCCGTGCGATGCCTGAAGCAGAAGCAGTTTGTAAGTGCCAGTCGGCAGTCTCCTGAAATTTTCGTTTTCAAGTTTCAGAACCGAAGACGGAATTCCCTGACAGCCTTCAAGGACCTTATTTTTCTTGGACAATTATTGGTAAATATAGACAACACCACTGTTATGTGGTACATAAACAGGCAGGGTGGAACCCACTTGTATCCTCTCTGCAGACTAGCCATGGCTGTGTGGAACACAGCCTTAAACTACCAAGTGCACCTACAAGCTCAATTCCTGCCAGGCAAAATAAATTCACTGGCAGATGACCTAAGCAGAAATGTCATGGAACCACACGAGTGGAAACTGGAACCAAATATTCAACATTTTGAGAAACAAATGGGGAACCCAGAGATAGACATATTTGCCTCCCCTCAGAACTACCAATTGGACAAATTCTGCACAGGGGCTTCCCACAGTCAAGCTTGGAAAGTGGATGCCCTGTCCTTCACCTGGGAAAGCCTCTCAGTTTATGCCTTCCCCCTCTGCCTCTCCTCTCAAAAGTTCTGCTAAAAATCAAACAAGACAAACCAAGGACAATACCGATTGCACCAGACTGGCCACGCCAGCACTGGTGTACCCCCTGTTGCGCAGTATTTAACTGCTGGAACCATGGCACCTGCCTCAGACCCCTTCCCTGCTGTCCCAGCAGGAGGGCCAGATTCTGCACCTCCAGCTTCAAATCCTAAACCTAGCAGCCTTGTTAATTCCCTGAGCTCTCCAATAGCATCCCTCAGTAAGCAGGTGCTTGATGTCATTCAGGAGGCAAGGAGGCCTAATACTTGGAAATCCTATGCTGATAAGTGGAAAATATACTGTTCCTGGAGCCAGACATAAGGATGGGGCACAACAGTGCCCAGCTTACCGCATATTCTTCAATACTTAACAGAGATGCTCCACAAAGGCCTTTCCTTCTCATCAATTAAAATTCATGCCTCTGCCATTTCAGCACATTATAATACTGAGCTACCCCTCTTCTCTCACCCCCTGCTGAAACAATTCCTTATAGACGTCAAAAATTTAAGACCACCCGGGAGTGCCTGGGACCTTAACTTTGTATTGGAAAAGCTCACTCTACCTCCTTTTGAGCCAGCTACAACTGCAAAGTTGAAATTCATTTCTTGGAAAACTGCCTTCCTTCTAGCCATCACTTCAGCAAGAAGAGTCCCACAAAGGGATAAGATCACATCCACCAGGGCTGCATCTACCTCTACAGCCTTTCTCATAGTTGCCCCTACCAGGGACTTCCTAGAAGCTGCTACCTGAAGCTTTGTACATACCTTCTCCAAGCATTACCACTTGCCTATTTTTTCTAAATCCAGAGCTGGTTTTGCCACTGCAGTCTTGCAGGGCTTAATAGCTGGTCCTAATGCTCTCAACTTCCTCCTCCCTCCCTTAACTTTGGGAATCTACCCAAATGTAATGACTGCAGTAGTGAAACCTGAAGAACATAGTACAATTGTGTACACTTACCATAAATGTAGATGTTCGAGTGTATTCACTGTTGCAGTCCTGGTTACCCTCCCTTCAGCCCCCTGACTTCTCTTGGCTATATCTCGCTTCTTGATTGAGTGTATTTCAGCTTTCTGGTGTATTTGCGTTTCATTGGAGGTGTAACCTTGTATATAATTGCTTCCCATTAGGGGAGCACCTGACATCTGGGGCAAGAAAAACTGATGTAATGGCGTCTGCTGCATGTTTTATACCCCTGAAGACCTGACGTCATGGAAGAGAGAGCATCCGACGCAGGACCCAAGACTTTGATAATCAGGCCGGCTGAGGGCTACCTGCAAGCAGATAACCCAAATTTGACTGCAACACTGAATACACTCGAACATCTACTTTTATGGTAAGTGTACACAACTGTACTTTTCTTATGGCCCAGCTCTCTCAAATAGGCAGGTGTGCTACAAGATGCAGCTGTGATGCTGTGGATGCCTCTTCCAGAGCATCTGCTACTGGTCATTGATCAGGCAGTATGCTTGGCTGAGAAGCCAGCCTATTCCCGAAGATTTCAAGTCAGAGTCTAGTCCCCCCCCCCCGCCCCCACGCACACACAGGCACGCATTCCTTGGGTAACCACCTCCTTTTTGCTCACAAGCTGCCAACCTTTTCAAAACTTTGCAGTAACAGGGCATGACGGTAAATACTGTCATCAGGTTTTGCTTTCTACATTTCCCAGGTGTTATGGAAATTATCCAGTAAAGTCTCCCTCCTTTGCAAAGCGAGAGATCCTAGAACACCTCATAGGCAAAGGAAAATTCCTAAGAAAAGATTCCTAGAAGAAAACTTCAAGAGATACTTTTCTGGGAGGCCTCAGATTGGTAGTGGGCCCCTGTGACTACATTCCTCCTGTCCCCTAATCCACAACTAGCCTCTCCACTCTCCTCTCAAGATGTACTTCCATTCTGAGAAGCAGTAACCTTGGATGAATTGATCTTGGAACATTATCAAGGAGGATGTTATGTCTTGGTAAAGTATACCATCCCTGGGGGCACACCCGAGCCACATCCCGACCAGATACACATTTTAGACCCTATTGTACAAGACTTGCTATCTCTGGGAACCAGAGAAGGGGTTCCCTCAACCTTTTTAAGAAAGATTTTAATCTACTATCTGTAAAGTTTTCTGGTATTTGACCTAAAGTATGCCTACCTGCATGTTCCCATCCGTCCTTCCTGCAAAACATTTTAGGTTCTTCAATGGGTCATCACATTTTTCAGTTTACTGCTTTGTCCTGTAGTCTGTCTTCAAGGATTTTGAGTCTGGCCCCAGTAGTGTTGGTATGCTGCATTCAGGGTATACAGGTATTTTTACCTGGGCGACCTACTGCTGTCCAGGGACAGTCTCCTCAAGTGGCTTTCTTGCAGTGCGTGACTTTTGGCCCTCCTGGGTTTTACCATGAATTGCAAAAAAAAAAAAAACTCAGCCCCCCCCACAAACAGCTGACCTTTCTGGTAAGTAATCTGGGCACATCTGGGCATACATGCCTCTGTTCTCAGGAGAAGATCCCTTCCTTGACCACTGAGTTGTTAATGCTTCCCAGAGAGGGTCATTCTTCGTCCAGACAAGCTCTTTGGCCCCTGGGACTCGTGGCTGCCACCACCCCCATTTTGCCCCTCTTCAGCCTTCACATGAGGAAAATAGTGGTATCTAACAATGCGGTCCCAGCACGCTTACCATCTAGGTAACTGCATTCCTCCTCTTCCTTGCAAGCAGGTTATGGTCAACCCAGGTCTTCCATTCACTCCCACCCCACACAACCAAGTCCTGTTTACAGATGCTTTCAGACAGGGCAAGATGGGACTTGTATAGGAGACCAGCATTCAGAGAGTGGTTAACCAGTGTACTAAAAACACATCAACATAAAGGAACTGAGGGTGCTCTTACTAGCCCTGCAGACCTTCTCACATTTTTGGAAACCAGGCACTCTTCTCGTACACACTGACAACACCTCAGTGATGTATATAAACAAGCAGAGAGGCATAAGATCCTACCCTGTGTGCAATCGAACAGGAAGTCTGGCATATGTAGGCTTTTATCTGAATCTTCCACTTAGTGACTTACTCCCTCTCAGCAAAATGTATTGGCAGATTCTCTAAACAGGGGCATGGCGCACACTCAGGATTTGTCCCCTGAACACGGATGTTTTCACATCCATAACTATGAGATGAGGGACTCCTCAGGTAGACCTTTTTCTTTTCCCCAAGCATCACCTACTCCTGCTTTTCTGCACAAGGACCCCATCACCTCTAGCCTGGATGATAGGTGCCTTCTCTTTCCAGTGAAAAGGGAAGTTCCTTTATGCACAACTGCTAAAGGTCCAGAATGGATCTCCAAAACTCCTGCTTCTGGCACATTTCTGGCCTGAACACCACTTGTTCCCACTCGTTTCACCTATTAAAGGAGAAATTACTGTAGAATCCCTCCAAAACCAGATCTAATCACTTAACAGATAAGGGTGCTCCTTTATCACAGTCTGAACTCAGCTCCTTCATCCTAATACTTCTGGATGATAGGATTCTAATCCCCACAAGATGCACCTTTCCTGAAGAAGGTGGTTAGAGTCCTACAAGAAGCCAGGAAACCTAATACCAAGAAGTCTTGCAGACAAGTTGAAAGGATTCTCAGTCTGGTGCCTTAAGCACAAACTTCTGCCACTTCTATTGGATACTCCCCACAATACTTCAATACTTTGAATTATTGTATTTGGGGTTGGTCTACTCTTCCATTAAGGCTCATTTATTTGACATTGTTTTCCTATCTTTGGAGCCCCTTCTCATGTCCAGGACAGAGGTTGAGCTTTTTCTGTGAGGAGTTTTATGCCTTAAATCTCCAAAGAAGCTTGTTGCTCCACCCTAGGACCTGTAATTCAGTTTTGGAAAAACTCACTATACCCCCATTTGAACCGTCTGCACTTGGAAAGCAGTTTTCCCCCTGTCATTGACTTCAGCCTACAGTGTCTCAAAATTCCATGCTCTCATGGCTATTCCTCCCTTTCTTATCTTCCACAGAGATAGGGTAAGCCACAGGACTTATCTTTCTTTTGTGCCAAAAGTGGTTAGCGAGCTAGCCATTAACCAGGCAGTCTGCCTACCTTTTTTCCCCCCAGTCCATAAAGTGTGTGTGTGTGTGTGTGTGTGTGTGTGTGTGTGTGTGGGGGGGGTTAGGGAATGTATAGTCCTTGGATGTTCACAGTTCAGGTTTTACCTGGACAAAACTAAGGATATCAGAATAGACCAGCTGTTAGTCTCCTTTATGGATTCCAGTTTACGGCAGACTTTTTTCAAGTTTACTATTGCTTCCTGGATGTTTTCCATTTGCTACTTTCACTATGAAAAGACTTTTTACCCGTGTAGCTAAAAGCACATTCCACTTGAGCAGTGGTCTCAGCTGGGGCGTTCTACATGGGGGAACAATGATGACCAGGTCCATTCTAGAAGTAGCTACCTGGTCTTCTATCCGTACTTTCACTAAGCTAAATGCCTTCTCCACATCTTGGGGCAGTGCTTCCCTGTCTGGTCTCCTGGACTCGTTACCTTCTCTTTTAAGCCTGCCATCCTTCTCTCTCTCTCTAGCTCTGGGAATCATCCATCTCTTAAGAGTACTTTCAAAAGTAACTCCGTCACGATATGGTACAGTTGTGTAAGAACATACCAGAACAGTAGATATCGTATTGATGACTTCTCTCCCAGCTTATCCCCGTTATTTTTCTCTGTTGGCACAAACACTGCCTTATACTGATTCTGTCATTATCCCAAGATATTACAACTTTTCTGAGGGGGAACTTCGATTACGTTTCCAAACAAAGTCCTTCCTTACTGACCAGTCTCCCCTCTTGATTTTCTTCAAGCTGTTGTTGGCATTGAGTTTGAGGATCCTGCACAAGTCCAGTTTTAAAGCCCCACACTGATGAGCTGAGGCAGTTATCTGGACATATGTCTTAGGAAGGTAAAGCTTTGGTACCTTAGCCTCTAACATCCATGAGCTACAACCAGTCTGTTAAGAATACTGCATCAGGGATCAGTAAGACATCTACTGTTATGGTGAGTTCTTACACAACTGTAGTGTACTGGTATTGCTGTTCACTGCTGTGCTTGGATGAGTCTCCTTTACTTTGCAGAAAACTTCCAAGATGTTCTTCCTAAATCCCTTTTTTGATGGGCCACCTTGTTTGGCCTCAAGATTAAGGATGTAGTTACCAGGCATGAGCAGGGCATCAAATCTATCTGCCTTAATTATTTTTCTCCATCCCTGAAAGGTCAGTGTCCTTCTGTTCCCATGTTGCAGTATTCTTAGTGTGGGATTCTCCACCTCAGGCGACCCCAAACATCAGCTCCTATACGAAAGGTTAAGCCTGGTTGCTGTTGGTGCATTGGACATCACGTGCAGGGACATAAACCAGGAGCCTTAAATGTGATGTCAGCATGCACAGACCTCAGAACTTTTCTGCCCCAGTCGAATGTCAGATAGATTGCATCGCTGCTGTACTTTCTAAGACGTCTAAAAGTAAGTTCCCCATTGGGGAACCTTTCAATTACTATTGCTTGAGTTTGGTTTTTGTTCCTTTTTAGCCGATGTCTGCTAAGAAGGGTAAATGCCAATGCAGATGTCAAATTCCCCAGATGCCCATGAACGTTTTTTTTTTGTCTAGGCCAGGAACATGACCATACCAACTGCGATATTTGCCAGTCCTTCGTCCCCAAGACGCTTAGAAGCCATCTGGTCACTCAGTCTTTGCTTGGAAAACCAGAGACTTAAAAAATTAGCGCTTAGGATGGATCCGGAGTCTGCTGTACACGTGGAACCACCTTGGAAAAAGGCCAAGGTTTCACTGCCTTCTTCCTCTTCCTCTCCATCATCTGATGCTCCGCCAGCCACCACTATAGATGTTGAGGGACGTTCGTTTGAGCAGTCTACTTAGTCAGCTCCCCCTTGAGATATCCATTTCTGAAGTACCAGCTGGCATGTCCTTGGAGATGACTGAGACATCTGTTTCCACCAGAGTAGAGTGGGAACCAGGATCCATCGGACGCCAAAATCCAAAGCCTCTGCTTTAGCTCAAAAGTAAACATTTATCTTCCTCTCCTGAGGGACTTCTTGACTGGCAGTCTCTTACTCAGTCCCTGATGCAGGCTTTCATGGTTCTTAGGCCTTCGGCTTCCTCTCCCTCCACTATCCCAGTGCTAAGCCCAAGGCCTGCCTCAGCTACTTCTATACTGCCTCCCACTTCCCATGAAGAAGAGGAAGAAATTCTCTCATCTGATGAGTCTATTACCTACTCAGCACTGATAGCCTGTCCTCTAAAATACTATTCCCCTGATGAGGAAACCATAGAAGGGGACTCTTCTCCTGAGAACATCACTTTTGGGGAGATCATAACTAAAATGAAAATATTTCAAATGGGATACTTTCCAAATGACCGAAACTCAGATATTTTGACCTACTGCAAATTGAGTCTCCTTCACCTTCTGCCATTCTCCTAGTTATATCTGCATACCTGGATGCATTTGCTTCAGCATCTAAAAATCCTCATTCTCAGACACCTGTTCCTAAGAGACCTGATCGTTTCTACAAGGTGCCTGATCACAAATTTCTTGTAAAGCCTCCCTTGGCAAACCCTGCACTGATTGATGTAGCCCCAGGCAAGCAGTTAAGACTGATCCCATCCTCATCCCTTCTGCCCACTGACAAGAGCAGCAAAAATATGGACAGGCTAGGGTAGAAAGTTTACACCTCGTCCACCTTGGCCTTTAGAGCTCTAAAGTACCAAACCCATATGATTAAGTATACCTTGGACTTGGTATCCCAAGCATCTATTGTCCTATCCTGCCTGCCTGATGACTCTCCTATCAAGGCTGAAGTAGCATCAAAACTGTCCCTGGTGTCCCAGGTGGGCAGACGCTTAAATCAGATGCCGTTGTGATGCAGCAGAGGCTTCTGCTAGATCTGCTGTATCAGCCTTGGTGCTCTACAACTATTCATGGCTTCAACTTCAACCCCTACCTGAGGATTTCAAATCCAAAATCCTTGATGCTCCATTAAACCACAACCTCCTGTTTGGGAAGCAGTCTGCTGAACTGTGTGAGAATCTTCAGGAGAAAATTAAGGAGCTTCAGGACCGTAAGCACCTTCTGATATGCCAGTTAAGACCATCTATGTCAGAAGAACCCCCACCACTGCTACCCCTTCTTCTGGGCATAGGAGAGGAACCAGGAGGCAGACCACTAGCAGACCAGCCTATTCTGTCTACCCCCAGACAGTCCTTTCATGTCAGAAATGGCAACAACAATGCATGACTGCCTTGCATCTCCCACTGCTTGCCCCTCTGGAGAACAGTTACTTCAGATTGCTGGGTCTTGGCAATAGTAGGAGAGGGATACTTCCTTTTCTGGAAAGAAAGGCCCTCTTAAGGGATCCCATTCCTACCGAAATGCCAACGACACCTTATTTCAGACATTATACAAGATTTGCTGATCCATGTAACCATAGAACTTACCCCCCAGGGCAAGAAGGAAAAGGCTTTTACTCAGGGCTATTTCTAGTATAAAAAAAAGGATGACCCGTGGAAGCCCATCCTGGATTTGTCCTTTCTAAATCTCTTCTTAAAAGTCCCATCCTTCAGAATGCTATCCCTCCCACTTCCACTGTTGCCAGCACAGGCATTCATGGTCACTCTAGACCTGGAGGAGGCCTACCTCCACATCCCTATAAAACCCTCGCAGAAAGTACTCAAGTTTCACTGGGCCCTGTTCTCATTTTGTTTGCTGACTTGCCCTTTGGCTTATCTACTGAACCCGGAGTCTTAACCAAATGCCTTGCTCCAGCTATAGCCTACTGCAGAACCAGGGGCATTCAGATCTACCTGTACTTGGACAATATACTTTTTCTCGCAGAAGGTAGTCACCCTAAAAAGAAATCTACAGCTTAATATGTCCACTATAGGGTCTAGGGTTCACCCTCAAATCTCTCCAAATAATCCCTAGAGCCACAGCAGGACAAAATCTTTCTGGGCTACAGGATCTGAACAGACCTGATGAAGGCTTTCCTTCCTTAGGACAAAGTACTTTCCCTAAGAGGCCATGTCCAGGATCTGCTACAGGTCCACCGACTGTGTCTGCAAGACTGTTCCTGTGACTTGTGGCAGCCACCATTCCTGTGCTACCATTAGCCAGAGTGCACATGAGAAAACTACAGTGGTATCTAAAGAATGTGTGGTCCCAACACAACCACCCCCTAGAATTCCAGATTCCCTTCCTACCCTGCCTTAAGGCAGAGTTAAGGTTGGTGGATCCATTCAGTTCAAATGAATCCAGAACTTCCTTTCACCTTCCACACCAGCTCAGTAAATGCACACAGACTTATCAGACCTGGGCTGGGGGGGGCTACTGTGAAGAGCCTCAAGGTGCAAGAACGCTGGCAGTCCCCTCTTCACCCCTCAAGGAAAAAACGCATCAATGTCATAAAATTGACTACAGTCAGCACTGAAAACCTTTCTTCCCATCCTTCAGGCAGGCCCCTTCGAATCTTCACACACACCACCACAGTCGTGGTACAGCAACAAACCGGGAGGGGACCAAGTCCTATAGCCTCTGCAGGCTAGCCATCCAGATTTGGGACCTAGCCTCCCAAAACAACTCATCTCTGCAGGCAGCCTACCTACTATCCTGGGAGAACCAACAGGCGGATGCTCTCAGCAAATCATCCTCTCTGCATCATGAGTGGATGTTAAACAGAGGTTTTTCTAGACAATGTCCAGCTGTGGGGCACACCTCAAATAGATTTGTTTGCCTCCCATCAGACCAGACAATTGAAATTTTGTACCAAGAATCACTCCACACTAGCTTGGAGAATGGATGCCTTCACCATTCCATGGAAAGGACTGTTTGTGTGCCTTTCCCCCTTCCCTCTCATTCAAAAGGCCCTTGTGAAGATCAGGAGGGGCATGCCAAAAATCTTGCTGGTGACTCCCTATTGGCCAAGGCAGCATTGGTGACTATTATCCATCGCCAAGGGCAATCACCACAAGGTGGACTTAATTGCACAGCAGAGTGGAACACATCCACGCTCACTTGGAGATGTTCTGTCTAACACTGGGTGATGAACCTCACACTTCCGACACAGCTACTTTGAGGACATACATTTGGTCCTCAGAGGCCAGGAAACCTAACACAAGGAGATCCTACATTTTAAAATGGGGAAGATTCTCCAAATGGGATCTCCAAAGAAATACAAATCCCTTTCTAGTGGATGTCCCTCTAGTCTTAGCTTGTCTGTGATCTTATCACGGCAGGCCTTTCATACTCCTCAGTGAAAGTCCACCTGTCTGCGATCTCTGCATGCATACCCTTGGAACCTCCTCTAATCTCCAGGTTAGATGTTAAATTGTTCCTGAAAGGGGGTTGGTTTTGCTCATTAGGCCACCGAGGAAACCCAATGTTCTTCATTTCACTGATGGCAGTCATCACATTTGGGTTATCTGCTTGCAGTAGCCTTCAGTCGGCCTGATTATCAAAGTCTTGGGTCCTGCGTCAGTTGCTGTCTCATCTTCTGTGACGTCAGGTTGTCAGGGGTATAAAGCATGCAGCCGACGCCATTACATCAGTCTTTCTTGCCGTGCAGTGCCGGAAGCAGAAGCAGTTCTCAAGTGCCGGTCGGCAGACTCCTGAAATTTTTGTTTTCGAGTTTCAGAACCGAAGTCTTCAACTAAAGCCAAGTACCCCATTGGGGAAACTTTCTTGCTCTAACCGATGTCAGTAAAAGTCAGTAATTGTATTTCTTGTGGAAAGCAAATACCTCCTAAAGATTTTCATTCATACTGTATTTCTTGCCTAGGCCCTGACCATGACGTACCTCTGTCGGTTTTGTGCCTTATTTAAACCACAAACTATTCATCGTCTGTAAATTTTCGCTTCTAAATATTTTGGTGCTCTGTTCAATTATCCAGATATGCCTTCGGTAAGCCACCCGACTACCGACATTCCGAAAAAAAATGCAAAGATAAAGACAGAGGCCGCCTAGGTCCAAAGCTGCCGATGACACCACTTCTAAGCTAGTCGCCAGTTCGCCGGTACTCAGTGAGGCACTTTCGCAGCCCCTGATACCCGTTACTTCAGATTCGCAGACCTCTATTGAGACCCATTCGGAGTCCGGTATGCCACGAGATGCTTCAACTGTGGAAGCTGCGGCTGTCTCTAGCTTGGATGGGTCCGGAACTGCTGTGCAGGCACTGGCTTCTGAGGGTGTATTTAGGCCTACTGACTTGCATATTAAACCAACGCCATCTTCTTCAAGGCCTAAAACTCGAACCATGCTTAGGAAACAGACACCTAGACCACATGGTCAGGCCTCTATGCCTAAAAAACAAATAAGAATGGCTGAAGATCTTATTACTTTAATCAGGGGAAGCCAACCTTCCCTCTCTAAAAGACCTAGGACTGAGCAATTTAATTTCATTAATCTGTCTTAAAAACTATCCCTCAGGGGATCAGACCCCACTCAACCAGGGCTGCATCTACCTCTACAGCCTTTCTCAGAGGCGTCCCTACCAGGGACATCCTAGATCTGCTACCTGGAGTTCTGTACATACTTTCAGTAAGCATTACCATCTACCAATTTTCTCTAAATCCAGAGCTGGCTTTGCCACTGCAGAACACTGTTTTTACAACAGCTTTTGCCTATACTAGCTACGGACTCCTGGCTGGTCACCCTAGACTTAAAAGAAGCTTATCTGCACATCCCCATAAGGGAATCTTGCAGGAAATACCTACGTTTCAGGGCAGGCTCTATGCACGGTGAGTTCTCTGTGCTTCCCTTTGGCTTATCTACTGCGCCCAGGGTATTCACAAAGTGCCTGGCTCCAGCCATTGCACCGCAGGCAGAGAAACATTCAAATTTACCCATACTTGGATGATTGCCTGATTCAGGCGGACAGTCAGGAATTGCTACTTCAGCACCTGACATTTGTAGAGACTCCTAACTTCTCTGGGGGTATACTATCAATGAAAACAAATCACGTCTGGTATCCAGCCAAGAAATTGTATTCTTGGGAGCAAGCTTGAACACAACTTCCCAGATGGCATTCTTCACTCCAGAAAAGCAGGTTTATTTGGCAAGTTACTTGAAACTACTGGCCACCCAAACTCTGCTATCTGCAAGAGAAATACTGCAAGCTCTAGGCTTCATGGCCTCTTGCATTCTCCTAATTCCATATGCAAGACTGCATATGAGGAAACTTCAATGGTACTTAAAAAGTCTCTGGTGTCAACATTCTCAGGACCTGGAAACAGCAATTCCGATCATTCCTTGCATAAGGACAGAGTTCCTTTGGTGGGCAGAGGCATGCAACCACAACAAGGGACTCCCTTTCACTCAACCCTTTGCCGCCCAAACCCTGGCAACAGACACGTCAGACTGTGCATGGGGGGCTCACATGGCAGGCAGAAGCATTCAAGGCAAATGGAGCCCAGGACAAATGCACCTGCATATCAATCAAAAAGAAATGTTAGCTGTACAGAATGCACTGACAACCTTCAAATACCTTATCCTTCCAGGACAACTCCTGATAAAGACAGACAGCACCACAGTTATGTGATACATAAGCAGGGGGGGACTCATTCCTACCCACTCTGCAGGTTAGCCATGGCTCTGTGGAACACAGCCTTGAGCAACCAACTGCACCTGCAAGCTCAATTCCTGCCAGGCAGACAAAATTCACTGGTAGACTTCAGCAGAAATCTAATGGACCCGCACGAGTGGGAACTGGAACCCAATTCATTTAAGCTTCTAATCCACAGGTGGGGGACACCAGAGGTGGACCTCTTTGTTTCCCCCTAGAACCATCAATTGAGCAAATTTTGCACCAGAACCCCCCACAGTCAAGCATGGAAAGTGGATGGCCGTATCCTTTACATGGGAAAACCTCTGTATGCCTTCCCGCTCTGCCCCTCCCCTCGAAAGTACTACTCAGTCAAACAGGACAGGCCAAGAATAATTCTTATTGCACCAGGCTGGCCGCGTCAGTAGTGGTGCCCACTTTTACGTAGTCTGACAACAGTGCCACCCTGGCACCTGCATCAGACTGTCCCAGCAGGAGGGCCAGATTTTGCACCCTCAGCTGCAAACCCTGAACCTAGCAGCCTGGCTTATTCCCTGAATACGTCACCAGCAACCCTCAGCAAACAGGTGCTGGATGTCATCCTTGAGGCAAGGAGGCCTGGTACTAGAAAATCCTATTCAGAAAAGTGGAAAAGATACTGTTCTTGGAGCCAGTCTCAGGGAAAGGACACAGCAGTGCCCACCTTATCTCAATTCCTAGATTACTAGCAGAGCTGCTTCACAAAGGCATATCCTTCTCATCCATTAAGATTTATGCCTCTGCCCTCTCGGCTCATTGCAGTACAGAGCCACCCCTCTTCTCTCACCCTCTGGTCAAACAGTTCCTGAGTGGAGCTAACAATTTAAGACCCCCCCCCCCAGGAGAGCTCCCACTCCTGCCTGTGACCTTGGCTTTGTACTAGAGAAGCTCACGCTTCCCTCTTTTGAGTCTGCTGCTACTGCAGAGTTAAAATTCCTCTTTTGGAAAATGGCCTTACTTTTAGCCATCACTTCAGCAAGAAGATTGTCTGAGTTACAGGCTCTTGTGGCTGTGGGAACCCTTCATTATCTTCCGTGTGGACACTGTTTCCCTCAGGACTAACCCATCATTTATACCCAAGGTGGTATCCAGTGTGGCTTTAAACCAATCCCATCTATTTACCAACCTTTTTTTCCTAATCCTCAGATTAAAGGGGAAAAGGATCCTGCACTCTTTGGACGTGCACAGACAGCTTAGGTTCTACCTTGACAGGACAAAACCGCTCAGAAAAATTGACCAGCTGCTAGTCAGCTTTGCTACAGGGGCAGAAGGCAAGGCCATTTAAAAGCAAACCATTTCCAAATGGATAGCACACTCCATCCATTTCTGCTACAAGCACCATGGAAAACCCAACCCCACAGGGGATCAGAACCCATTCCACTAGGGCTACCTCAACCTCCACAGCATTTCTCAGGGGAGTCCCTACCCAGGGACATTCTGGAAGCTGCAACCCTGGAGTTCTGTACACACCTTCACCAAGCATTACCATTTAACAATTTTTTTTCTAAATCCAGAGCTGGATTTGCTACAGCAGTCTTGCAAGGCCTACTAGCCAGCCCTAACACTGATTGCCTCCACCCTTCCTCTGCTTTGGGAAACAACCCAAGTGTGATGACTGCAACAGTGAAACACGAAGAGCATAGTACAGTTGTGTACACTTACCATAAATGTAGATGTTCGAGTCTATTCACTGTTGCAGTCCTGGTTACCCTCCCTCCAGCCCTCTGACTTTACTATTCTTTCCACCTATCTTCTTTTTGACCATATCTTATGGCAGTGGTATTTATTTTTTACCGGAGGTGTTCCACACCGTGTAATTGCTTCCTATTTTGGGGCTCCTGACATCTGGAGCAAGAAAAACTGATGTAATGCATGTTCTGCATGTTTTATACCCCCCGATGACCCAATGTCATGGAAGAGTTGACAGCATCCGACGCAGAAATCCCAAGACTCTGGTATTCGTGCTGACTGAGGGCTACCTGCAGGCAGATAAGCCAAGTGTGATGACTGCAACAGTGAATACACATGAACTTCTACATTTATGGTAAGTGCACACAACTGTACTTTCTCTGCTTTGCCTTTGGCATATCTACTGCCCCAAGGGTATTCACAGTGCCTAGCTCCTGTGATTGCCTTTTGCAGGCTCCAAGGCATTCATATGTTTTCTTGTGTAGAAGACCTATTGCTTCAGGCAATTTCTCCCATTTGCCCATTACAGGATCTGGGGTTCACATCTCTCCTCCAAAGTCTGGGGTTCACTGTCAGCTTTGAAAAGTCTGTCCTGACTCCCTCTCAGGATCATGTATGTCTGGGTTGCAGGTTTCAGACAGTGATAGCTCTGACTTTTCTTCCACCTCCAAAAGTTCTGTCCTTGACAGCTTTCTTTCAGTCTGTTCTGCCAGCTGTTCCAGCCAGAGTGTGATTCCTGGGATTTATGGCCTCGTCAATTCCAAAGCTGTTGCCAGACTGCACATGTAGAAGCTTTAGTGGTACTTTAAGTCATTTTGGCTTCAACATTGCCACCTTTTGGATCTGAGTGCTTCTCCTTCCTTTCTGAAGTGGAAATTCAAGTGGTGGATTCAGCAACTTGCCCTCAACCCAGGCTTCCGGTTCCTGACCCTTTAGTCTTTTCATCCCATACTCTCTCCAGGTGCTCTGAAAATTTATACAGAGAGCACCACAATGATGTGGTATGTCAAGAAGCAAGGAGCATATAAAGTCTTACCTTCTCTGCATCCTGTCACTTCAGGCCTGGGATCTGTCTATTAACTCTTCAGGCTGTGTATGTTCAGAGCACAGTCTAATGGCAGACTGAGTAGGTCCGAAACACAGGCTCATGAAGGGATGCTTCATAGCAATGTTTCTGGATGTAGTCCATTGGTGGGGGTTTCCTCGGGTAGCTCTCTTTGCCTTCTCCTCTGAACAGGCAGGTCCCACCCTTCTGTTTGAGTGCCATGCCATCTTGCAGGCTCCAAGGCATTCATATGTTTTCTTGTGTAGAAGACCTATTGCTTCAGGCAATTTCTCCCATTTGCCCATTACAGGATCTGGGGTTCACATCTCTCCTCCAAAGTCTGGGGTTCACTGTCAGCTTTGAAAAGTCTGTCTTGACTCCCTCTCAGGATCATGTATGTCTGGGTTGCAGGTTTCAGTCGCAGAAGACTGATGCCCTTCCTTTTCCACAGAAGGGGACTTTCTATGCTGTCCCTCCCCTTCCATTACTTCCAGGAGTCCTGCAAAAGTTTCAGCTGGACTCCCAAAAATCTTTAGTAGCTTTCTTTAGGCCAAGACAGTACTGGTTTTTTTCTTAATGCAGCTGGCCAGGAGCAGTTGCCACAAGATGTTCTTCATGTTTCACTGTTGCAGTCATCACACTTGCGTTATCTGCCTCCAGGTAGCCCACAATCGGCCCGAATACTAGAGTCTTGAGATTTCTGCGTCGGATACTGTCACTTCTTCCATGACGTCTGGTCATCAGGTATAAAACATGCAGCTGACGCCATTACATCAGCTTTTCTTTCCGAGCAGAGTCCGAAGCAGAAGCAGTTCGCAATTGTCGGTCGGCCGCCTCCTGAAATTTTTGATGTTAAGTTGTCAATCTCGCCTTCATTCTTGCTGGATGGGTTCGGAGCCGACCTCGGCTCTGACTCGGCCACTCTAAAAGCTCGAGAGTTGGTTCCACCGGCTCGAGGCTCCCCTTATATCCCACAATGCTAGGCGGTATTACCTCAGATCTCGTTTGCCACTACAGCGATCGAGGTGTGTTGTTTTTCTACCGGCTCAGGTCAGTTCATTAGATCAGTCTAATAGTTAATTTAAACCCCCTTAACTTAGTTCTTTTTTCATTATTTCCTTAGTTTAGTGGATTTTGATCTTTTTCTACCCTTTTATCCACCCTTTTTACCTTAAGAACTTATTGTTCTTTCCTTAGGCCTTCGGGCCCTCCATCCCTAATAGTGGAGTGTATGTGCTTTTTTGTAGGGATATATAAAAATTAAACTAAATTTATTACTTTTAACTTAGTTTAAACTTTATTACTGATAGTGTAATCGGTGTGTGTGTGTTTTTATGTAGTGGTTACACTTTCTGTTCCTTGAAAATGTCCAAGGATTCAAAGGTCTCAGGCTTCAAGAAGTGTGACTCGTGCTGTCAGAAAATGTCTCTGACAGATGGTCACACTTCTTGTGTTTACTGCCTGGGACCTTTACACCTGCAGGACTCTTGTGCTGTATGCCATGGCTTCAGCCCTAGAGTCCTGCAGGAAAGAAAAAATAAACTTATTTTAAGAGGTTTGCTTAAGCCTGAGGGTTCCCTTACTGTTACTTCGGGCAAACCCTCTAAGGCTTCTAGGCCCTCGACTCCAGCTTCTGAGTCGAGGCCTAAGGCTTCGAAACCTCCTGCTACATCGGCTCCGGCTGGAGCCGATGAGTCTCAGACTGCAGCTTCTGTGGTTTCCTCGGCTCCGGCTGGAGCCGAGGCATTGGAAATTCCTGTGTCGGCTCCGATCAGACCATCGGAGCCGACATCTAGAAAGAGGTCTAGGTCACCATCCCTTGGCTCCGTTCATTCGGCTCCAGCATCTCCCTTGCTGTCTGAACAGAGCCATAGATCTCACTCCTCTAGGTCATCGAGGCTTTCGGATCATGACCTTCAGAGGGTAGTGAATCGACTTCTTAAGTCCGAGGCACTGGCCCAAATGCTTCAGAGCCCGACTCATCAGTCGATGCTTGACCCTGTTCCTCAAAATGTTCCTCCTCCGACTCCTTTGAGCTCGGAGCCGGGGCGTTTCGGAACCGAGACTGTGGTAGCGTCGGAGCCGATACAAATGTCTTCGACTCCGTCGTCGGCTCAGATTTCTTCCTTGGAAGATTCTCGGCGCCGGACTTCCCTCGTCGGCTCCGAGGGGGTGAGTGGCATCGGACCCTTGTCCGACCCCGCTCGCCCTCTCGGTGCCTCGGCGCTGGTGAGTTCGGCTCCGACATCAGCCTCGGAGCCATCACTGTCGGTGCCGAGGGGGGTTCTCAGCTTTTCGGAGCGGGGACCTCTGGCTCTGCCTGACAGGGGTGCGTTCGAGGTCATGCGAGTGTGTTGGAACCTGGTTCAACTCCACAGTCGGCTCCGCCGCCTCCCTCTTCGGTGCCTCAGGTTATGTCTACTCACTCCCTCATCCCAGACCGCAGAGAGCCAGCTCCTCAAGAATCCCCTGTGGGGATCTCATCCTCTTCGAGGCCTCTCCTGAATTGGCAGGGAGCCCCTAGGAAGAGAAAGTGTAAGAGGAAACACATAGACTCACCTGAGTCTGTCACCTCTGACACAGATTTAGAGGATTCCGAGGGTTCCCCCCGTTCCCCTTCTGAAGATGTCTCCTTTGCAGACATTCTAGAAATCCTGAAACAGAGGGGAAATTGGCCAGCCCTTAACCCTTCGGAGGATGAATCTGTGTATCGAGGCGTTTGGCTCTCGCCCTTCCACCTCCTGGGTGTCCCCCCCTTTGACCCCCTCATGCAGGTGGTAGCAAAAAAGGCTTGGACGGCTCCTGATTCAGTGGACCCCACTCCCAGGAGACCTTCAAAGTTTATCACGGCACCAACAGATAAACAATTTCTGACCAAAGGAGTTTCTGTGGATGCTATGGTGGTAGCTGCTGCCACTAAGAAGGAACTAGCTGATCCTTCGGTGCCTGTCCATCCTCCTAACAAGGAATCTAGGTCTATGGACAGGTATGGGAAGCGGATATTTTCATCAGCGACCTTTACTATGCGTTCGCTGAACTACCTATGCCATTTCACTCGGCTTCAAAGAGATTTGATCAAGGAAGCGAGTGACATGTTGAAGGATCCTACGGCTGTGGGTTTTCAGGACAAGATGAACACTCAGCTGGCTACCCTAAATTCTATAGCTAACTCCTCCATGTGCCTCCTTTCATATGCGGCTGATGGAGCGAGCAGAGCCGCAGGGACAGGTGTGGCCTTACGCCGGCATGCCTGGATGCGGCTATGCAACTTTGCGGACCCCTTTAAAACGTCTTTCACTAATTCCCCGTTTGATGGATCATCTCTTTGGTCCTCAAGTGAAAGAAACCTTGACTAGGTGCGAGACGGATGGCAAGACTCTTTCTGCCGTCGGAGTCCGTTTTTCTACTCCTTCTAGGCCTTACCCCAAAGGCCAGAAAAGTGGGAAAATGTGGTTCATAAACAATCTCAAGGGACTTTGCCTGACGACAGAGTCGGTTCCCGCCAGAGGCAGAGGGGAACAATAATGGTAGACGCCCTAGAGGCAGGGGGGGGTCCGCAGAACCAGGGCAATCGAGAAACCTTCTCCGATAAGCCCTTTCAGCATCCCTGAGGTGTTGCCCGACTGTCCACCTTCAGAGGCAGTCGGGGGAAGATTGTCACTGTACCCAGAAGCCTGGCGATCCCTAACTCAAGACAAGTGGGTACAGTCCATCATTTCCGAAGGCTATTCCATTCCGATGTCCTTCATGGATGCATCTGCAGTCATAACAAGTGGGTTGTCCTGTCGTCAGGCAGCCCTGCAGTCGGCCGGATTCCAAAGTCCGGGTCCGGCTTCGGCTGATGTCGCACTCCACCCGACGTCATCTCTGTTGGTCTTCGGGTATAAAAGCATCAGCCGACGCCATTTTCCCCAGTCTTTCTTGCCGCATGGCGCCCGAAGCAGAAGCTGTTCGCAAGTGCCGGTCGGTCGGATCCAGAGATTACTTCTACCGAATACTACTTCGAAGACTTCTAAAGCTAAGTACCCCGTTGGGGACTCTTTCTTGCCTCAGCCGATGTCAGAAAAAGTGAACAATTGTTTAACCTGTGGGAAACAAATACCTCATAAAGATTTCCACTCTTACTGTCTGCCTTGTTTAGGCCCAGCCCACGGCGTAGCAGCCTGTTCGGCCTGTGCCTCTTTCAACCGATTTAACGCTTAGGCCGGTCGGAGTTTGCAGAACAGTTTTTCGGTACTGATTTTGCGTACATTATGCCGCCGGATCCTCCGACTACCCAATCTTCCAAAAGCGCAAAGATAAAGACCGACACTGCGGTCCGCGGTTTCGCCGAAACCACGGTAAAGCAAATCATGAGTGTCTCGGTTTCGGCGAATCCGAGAAAACTGATCAAAGTACAGCTGAACCTATTCTTACAACTGAGGCCCCTGCTACAACTCTTGAATCGACCTCAGAAATTTTACCCACTACGGTGGTTGACTTATCAGACACCATCCCCTTGGATGTCTCTACCCCAGCACGTGGTGCTGCTAGGCCTCCAGCAGCCATGTCCATTAAGGCCTTCGCCAGGGCTAAAGCAGCCAAGACTACTAAATCAGTGCCTGTTAAACCCCCCACATCCAGGCCCTCTTCTAGTTCTCAAATGCTTTCTTTGGCAGAAGATTTAATTTCTTTAATTAGAGGATCTCAATCTCACCCAGACAGGGCCTCTCAGTCCCCAGAGAAGAGACCTAGGGCAGAGCCCCCTGAGCCAGTGTCTTCTGATGATTCTGATAATGAATCCGACATAACTGACCAGCCAGAGGCTCCCTTCTCCAATTTTGAAGATTCTGATGCTGAAGAATCCATTCCAGCTGCTTCCCCACCAGAAGAATTCTCCTTTGGGGAAACCTTGCATGCCATGCGAGAACAGTTCCAATGGCAGCAACAGGATTTTTCAGACTCCAGAAAAAGACTTAGGACCTTTCTGCACCTACCACAGCACAGGCCCTTAGCTATACCTCCTGTTCTCTCTGTGGTGGATGATGCTTTCAATGATGTTTGCTCCGCTCCAGATTCTTTACCCCCAGCCCCTGCCAAACCAGACAGATTTTACAGGGTGCCAGATACTCATCACCACCTTTACAAGGCCCCACTTGCAGACCCAGAAACTATATCCCAGGGTCCCAAGGCAGTAGCGACCACAGCTAAAACCCTATTCCTTCTGAAAGGGAAGCAAGGTCATTAGACAGATGGGGTAAAAGGTCTACACTTCAGCTACTCTCTCAGCTAGAGCTTTAAACTGTCAGTTTCACATGATACAATACCAAGAGTTTATGCTTGATCAGTTAACTAAAAAACTAACCACTGATGAATCTCTTGATAAGAAATATGTATTAGAGATGGTAAATAACATACAACAGGTTAGCAACCATTCCTTAAAATGTGGCTATGATGCACTGGATGCTTCATTTAGATCAGCCATGACAGGCACAGTGATAAGAAGGCATGCATGGCTAAAGGAACAAACCTTACCGGATCATGTTAAAGCTAAGTTGCTAGATGCTCCTATGGACAAGACAAGTTTGTTTGGTACACCTGCCCAGCAGGTTATGAAGAAAATGGAAGAAAAGGCAAAATCTGTTCAAACTGTTAAAGATTTCTTGCAGGTTCAACCCCAAGGTTTAGCAGGAACTGGCCTGCCAAAATTGGTCCTTTCCTGACTCCACAAAATTTCAAAGGGGCAGGAATAGGCGTTCCAGAGGCAGAAACCAATCCAGAGGAGGTGCCTACAGAGGGCGACAGTGGCAAGGTAACAACAGAGGCACAGACACAGCCACTGCCACTACATCAGCACAACCACAGTGACTTAATCCTAACTCCGCCTACCAGGGAACAAATAGCAGCTCCTCTAGGCGGAAAGTTAACCTTATTTTCAAAGAACTGGCACTACATAACAAAAGACAAGTGGATTTTACAAACCATAGATCAAGGTTACCGGTTTCACTTCCACACTTTACCAGTCAAAAGAGGAATGCCAAATCTACCTCCAAATCAAAAAACAGAGGCTCTACGCCAGATAATGGAGTTAGCAAACATGAGAGCTGTGGAAAGAGTGCCAACAGCAGAACAAGGAAAGGGGTTCTATTCCAGACTATTCCTAGTTCCAAGAAAGGAAAAAAGTTGGGGACCAATTCTCGACCTGTCCACCTTAAATACATACATCATTGTCCCAAAATTCAAAATGCTGACCCTACAGCAACTTCTTCCCATGCTGGGCAAGGAGTCTTGGCTGGTAACTCTAGATCTCAAGGAGGCATACCTGCACGTCCCCATTCGACCAATCTGCAGAAGATACCTCAGATTTCTTGCAGGATCAGAGCACTATCAATTCTCAGCATTGCCCTTTGGCTTATCTACTGCGCCCAGAGTATTCACAAAATGCCTGGCATCAGTAATCGCCCATTGCAGACTACAGGGAATTCAAATTTACCCATACCTGGACGACTGCCTGCTACAAGGGGACAACAAAAGCAAGCTGACAACAGATTTACAAAGGGTCATTTACTTGCTACAAGGACTGGGATACACAGTCAATTTACAAAAGTCAAGGCTGATACCATCCCAAACAAGGACATTCTTGGCGGAATTGGACACAGTACAACAAATGGCATTCCTGACCACAGAAAAACAAAAAGAACTTCCTCTTTACTTCTTGGCACTAACAAAACTGAACAAGTTAACAGCAAGAAAATTTCTGCAGGCCTTGGGCTTCATGGCATCATGCATAATCCTGGTCCCATTTGCCAGACTACATATGAGGAAACTACAGTGGTACCTAAAGAATTTATGGTCCCAACACAGACACAGTCTAGAAACAGAAATCCCACTAATTCCATGCTTAAAACAGGAGTTCCTATGGTGGGCTCAGGCATGCCAGTCAAACCCAGGCCTACCCTTTCGCAGATGTCAACCAAGCCAGACCATCACAACAGACGCTTCAGACCTAGGATGGGGGCCCACATGCTGGACAAATGCGTGCAAGGATTGTGGACACAGGATCAACTTCACCTGCACATCAATCTAAAAGAAATGCTGGCAGTAAAACTGGCAATCCAAAAGTTCAAACCATTCCTCAAAGAGGGCCAGTTGATGATAAGGACAGACAACACCACAGTCATGTGGTACATCAACAAACAGGGAGGCACTCACTCATACCCCTATGCAGAATGACCTTGGAGCTGTGGACCCTGGCACTCAGCTACAACATTCAGTTACAGGCAATATTTGTACCGGGAAAGACAATACTCTAGCAGACATATTAAGCAGAACCACCCGGATGCCTACGAATGGAAGCTGCACCCGGACATCTTCAAGACCATCTCAAAGAAATGGGGAATGCCACAGATAGACCTATTCGCATCACCTCTCAATCACCAGCTCAAAAATTCTGCACAAGGACATTCCACCCACTAGCATGGAAAGTGGACTCACTCTCCTTCAACTGGAAAGGCCTAACAGCATATGCATTCCCACCTCTTCCTTTGATACACAAGGTACTACTAAAAATCAAGGAAGAACGTCCAAGGATAATCCTGATAGCCCCAAACTGGCCAAGACAACACTGGTACCCACTACTGAAGAGCATGTCTCGAACAATATGTGGCCAATACCCTGATGCCTTTGATGTTAACTCAGAACAACTACAGCATCATACATCCAAACCTAAAACGCTGCAACTGACTGCATGGAACATCACATAGCAGCAGCTAATCCAGAACTTTCCCAAAGAGTTAAAGACATTATTCTTGAAGCACGCAGACCTTCAACAAGAAGGAACTATGCTGGAAAATGGAAAAGGTTTGTCATTTGGAGTACCGAAGAGGAAAAGATGTGTCAAACATAGATATGCCTAACATTCTGGAGTATCTGGCGAACTTCTTCATTCAGGCCTGTCCTACTCCTCCATCAAGATACATGCATCAGCTATTTCAGCAGAATACAGCTTTGATCCACCTGTTTTTTCGCACCCTTTGCTCAGGCAGTTCCTCAGAGGAATCAAGAATGTAAAACCTCCAAGGAAACCACCATTACCAGCTTGGGATTTAAACTTTGTGCTAGAAAAGTTGACACTAGAACCCTTTGAACCAGCAGCAACAGCAGACCTACAACACCTGTCATGGAAAACTGCTTTCCTACTGGCAATTACTTCAGCAAGGAGGGTTTCAGAACTACAGGCCTTAATGGCAGTGCAACCCTTCCTAATCTTCCACCAAGATAGTGTCCATGAGGACTAATCCTACATTTATGCCCAAGGTGGTATCCAGAGTATCTTTAAACCAGGCAATCCACCTACCTACCTTCTTTCCCAACCCACAAAACAGAGGGGAAAGAATACTGCATACCTTGGATGTACATAGACAGCTACGCTACTACTTGGACAGAACAAAAATAGCAGAAAGACTGACCAACTTTTGTAGCCTATGCAACAGGAAGGGAAGGAAAAGCTATTTCCAAACAGACAATCTCCAAATGGATAGGAAATTGCATACGATACTGTTACTCCTTCCATGGAAAACCAATTCCACAGAACATAAGACCTCATTCTACAAGGGCAACCGCCACTACCACAGCCTTCTTACGAGGAGTGGCAACCAAAGACATTATTGAGGCGGCTACTTGGACCTCCGTGCATACATTTGCCAAGCATTATAATTTGCCTCTATATTCCAGATCCCGAGCAGGGTTTGCCAATGCTGTACTGCAAGGGATCCTAAACACACCATAATCTACTTTTATCCTCCTCCCCTAGTTGGCTATGGTATTCTACCCACTTGTTATGACTGCAGATGCATCCATGAAGGACATAGTACAGTTTTGTACCTACCATAAATGTAGATGTCGAACTGGATAGCATCTGCAGTCAGGATTACCTCCCTCCTTCCCTCTGTGGTACTCCTAGGGTGTTTACCCTCCTAATAGCTAGCTGTTGGGGGGGAGTCTTTTATGGTGTATTTGTTTGTATATATGTACATATATGCTTATTGTTGTGTTTACCTCTATCTATTTGGAAACATTGGCATCTATCCAAATTTTAGCCTGCAAGAGGGCTACTGGCATCTGGGGCAAGAAACACTGAGGAAAATGGCGTCGGCTGATGCTTTTATACCCGAAGACCAACAGAGATGACGTCGGGTGGAGTGCGACATCAGCCGAAGCCGGACCCGGACTTTGGAATCCGGCCGACTGCAGGGCTGCCTGACGACAGGACAACCCACTTGTTATGACTGCAGATGCTATCCAGTTCGGACATCTACATTTATGGTAGGTACAAAACTGTACTTTCTTACTCCAAATCAATCAAAAAAATCCCTTCCAGATGTTCCACCCGCTCAAAGGGATCAAGCAGCTTTGGAAATTTCAAAGTTGCTTGCAAAAAGAGCCATTCAGCCAGTACCAGCAGACCAGCAAGGATCCGGAATCTACTCCAAATTCTTTTTGGTTCCAAAGAAAACAGGGGACTGGAGACCCATTTTGGATCTCAGTATCTTGAACAAGTCGGTCAAGAAAACAAGATTTCGGATGGTCACGCTACAATCCATCCTACCCCTTTTGGGAAAGGAAAACTGGATGTGCTCTATAGACCTCCAGGATGCGTACTATCATATAAAATGAACAGACGCTCCAGGAGATTTCTCCGCTTCGGCTGGGAACCAGTCACTTTCAATTCAGAGCCCTGCCCTTTGGTCTCACCACTGCCCCGGTGTTTACCAAATGTATGGCAGTGGTAGCTTCTCACCTGAGACGTCAAGGATTCCAGGTGTTTCCATATTTGGACGACTGGCTCCTCACAGCTCCTACCAAGCATCTTCTGTTAATGGCCAGAGACTTCACCTTCGCATTTGTCAAAGTTAGGCATCTCAATAAATTGCGAAAAGTCTGTTTTGTCGCCTTTGTGCTATTACTTTCATAGGCAAATCTAGACACAGTCAACATGTCTCGAGACTAACAGACCAAAGAATAGCAGACATCGCAAACTGGTCTCTTTCTCTTCCACAGCAACAGAGCCAAAGTAAGATTAGTTCTGAAAGTACTAGGGATTATGGCGGCTGCTATCCCTCTACTTCTATTAGCCAGATTCCACATGAGAATCCTTCAATGGATGCTCTTCACACAATGGTCGTACCAGGAACTTCCGATGTCCCACACCATTATGATTACGCAAGCATGCAAGAATCATCTTCTTTGGTGGGTTTCTTCCCCTCAGCTCTTACTGGGAAGACCCTTTGTTCCTCCCCCTCCGGTTGCTACTCTGACAACGGACGCCTCCCTGATCGGGTGGGGGGGGGGCATTATCAGGGCAGAACAGTCCAGGGCATATGGCAACCAGACGAATGCCACTTGCATATAAATGTTCTAGAGATGAGAGCAGTGCTTTTAGTGTTGCAAGCCCTTCAAGAGACTCTTCCCTTGGGAACGATAGCAATCCAGACGGACAATATGTCTGTAGTGTGGTATATCAACAAACAAGGCGGAACCAGGTCCTATCCTCTATGTCGAGAAGCACTCAGACTGTGGCAATGGGCGATTTCTTCTCAGCGGTTTCTGATAGCAACGCATATCCTCGGGAAGTCCAATCTAATCGCGGACAAATTGAGCAGAGCTATACTCATGCCTCACGAGTGGTCTCTGAAAGATTCTATTCTGGAGAAAATTTTTCTCAAGTGGGGTCAGCCTTGCTGCGACCTTTTTGCTACTCCCCAAAACAGCAAGTGCAGAGATTTTCACCCTATTCCCGTTACCAGGCCAGCCCAGCAGAGACGCTCTAGTCCAGGTTTGGCCCCGGGGACTTCTGTATGCATTTCCTCCCTTCCCACTAATCTCTCAAGTGATACAGAAAGCTATCGCTCAGAAGGCCTCATTGATCCTCATTGCTCCTTATTGCTCCTTACTGGCCTCGACAGGTTTGGTTCCCCTTTCTACATCAATTTCTGTTGGAGCAACCTTGGCATCTGGACCTAGTTCCAGATCTTTTGATCCATCAATCGGGTCAATTACATCGCTCCCTCCCCTCTCTGAACCTCACTGCTTGGTTCCTCCAATTCCAACCTTAGCCAGGCTTCCTCAAATATCTCACTCTGTTCGAGATATTTTGATAGCTTCCCATAAATCTTCCACTCGGAAGATTTATCTTTGTAAGTGGAAACGTTTTGCCTATTGGGCTCAAGGAAGGGACATAGATCCTTTCACTGCTTCCATCCAAATAGTCCTTGATTTTCTAGCTGAACTCTTCCATGCAGGTTCATCTCCTTCTACTCTTAAAGTTCAATTGGCAGCTATTTCTAACTTTCATGTGGGCATCTCAGATTCTGCCATCATGTCTCACAAGCTTTGCAAAGCTTTTTTGAAGGGAGTTTTTCTTCTCAGACCTCCTATAAGAAATCCTCCTCCTTCTTGGGACCTTAATTTAGTTCTCACATCTTTGATTCTTCCCCCGTTCGAACCTGCAGCTTCCTGTTCATTAAAATTGCTATCCTGGAAGACTCTCTTTCTGGTAGCCATTACTTCAGCTAGAAGGGTCTCAGAACTTCATGCACTCAGCAGTCGACCTCCGTATCTATTGTTTCATAAAGACAGAGTGTCCTTACGAACCAATCCATCCTTCTTACCTAAAGTGGCCTCTGTATCTAACCTAAATCAAAGCATTGACCTCCCTGTGTTTTTTCCTAACTTTTTAACAGGTCTGAACAAAAATTGCATTGGCTAGATGTTCATCGTCAGTTAAGGTATTATTTGGATAGAACCAAACAGATCAGGAAAACTGACCAATTGTTTGTCTCTTATGCAGAAGGCAGAAAGGGACTTTCAGTTTCGAAAGTATCACTCTCCAGATGGCTAACATCTCTGATTTCCTTTGCTTATGAAATTAGACACCAAAAGCTGCCTAACAAACCTAAGGCTCACTCCACCAGAGCCTTGGCTACTTCTATAGCCTTCCAAGACAGGCTGCCTATTGACACCATTTGTTGGGCTACTCCTCACACTTTCATTTCTCATTACAAGTTGGATTTAGCTTCTAGACATAGAGCTAACTTTGGTTCCACTGTTCTCAAGAGTCTGTTCCGATAGGCCACCCGGGACAAGGTGCTAGGGACGCGGTCCCATCCAGCAAGAATGAAGGCGAGATTGACAACTTAACATATAGAAGTTATGTTCTTACCATAACGTTCCATGTTAGTTGTCTTCTTCTCGCCTTCTTTCTTGCGTCCCACCCTCCTTCCCCCTAGCCTGGACAGACCTAGAGGAGTTTGATTGTGACCTCTCTTTCTACCACCTCTATTGTAGATAGGTATGCTATTCTGTGCATATATTCCTTCTTCAGGTTTTCAGGTCACCTTCTTTCCTTCCTTTTATAGAGGTGGGTTTTTCCCTTTTCCAGTGGTTCTGGAGTTATTTTTGGCTGGGCATAGCTTACAAACGAGATCTGAGGTAATACCGCCTAGCATTGTGGGATATAATGGGAGCCTCGAGCCGGTGGAACCAACTCTCGAGCTTTTAGAGTGGCCGAGTCGGAGCCGAACCCATCCAGCAAGAAAGAAGGCGAGAAGAAGACAACTAACATGGAACGTTATGGTAAGAACATAACTTCTATTTTTTCGAGTTTCAGACCTGAAGTCTTCTGAAAGTACCCCGTTGGGAACCCTTTTTTCTTGCTCTGTCAGACAAATTTAGTAATTGTCTTGTCTGTGGAAAGCAAATACCTCAGAGATTTTCATGCTTACTGCATCACCTTTTTAGGCCCAAACCACTATGTTCCTCTCTGTCGGTTTTGTGCCTTTCAACGCCCGAACTATTCATCGGCCTATTTTTGTCGATAAATTATTTCGCTGTCATTCTCCATATTCTGAAATGGCTTCGATAAGCCATCCAACTACCGACCTTTTGAAAAAACGTAAGGATAAAGACAGACAAGACCACATAGGTCCAAAACTGCCAATGACTCTTCCGTTAAGCTAGTCGCCAGTCCGCTGGTACTCTGGTGCTTTTGCTGCCCCTGATGCCTGCTTCTAATAATTCGCAGGCCTCTACTGCGACCCATTCGGAGTCCGGTGTGTTGCGAGATGCTTTTTTGACTATGGGACCTGCGGATGTCTCTGCCTTGGATGGGTCCGGAGCCGCTGTGCAGGTACCGGCTTCTGTGGGTGTAATCAGGCCTTCTGATGATCATATTAAACCAACTTTGTTTCAAACCAAAAATACTGAATTTCTCAGGCCCAGAGTTCACACTATGCCTAGGAAACTGACCAAAGCACCTTCTCAGGCCCCCTTGCCACAGAAACAAATGCTTAGAATGGCTGAAGACCTTATTACTTTAATTGTCAGAAGCCAGCCTTCCCCCTCTAAAAGACCAATAACTGATTTTTCTTTTGATTCTTCAGATAGTCTGATGACTCTGACCCTTCTGATTACCAGGACTTACCTTTATCTACCTATGAAGATTCTGACGCAGAGGATTCCATTCCCTCTGCTTCCCCACCAGAGGATTTTTCTTTTGGTGAAACCCTGCATACCCTTAGAGAGCATTCCTGCTGGGAGTGCCAGGGCTCCTGCTGGGAGTGCCAGGGCTACCCGCAGCCCAAAAAGAGACTGGGAATTTTTAAACTTGCCTCAGCACAGGCCTCTAGCTAATCCCTCCTGTTCTGGAAATTGTTGATGTCTTCATGGAGTCCAGCCTTACCCCGATACTTTGTCTCCAGCTCCAAGGAAACCTGACCAGTACTACAGAGTTACCTGACTCACACAAATTCCTCTCTAGAAATCCTGCTGTGGATCCAGAGACCATATCCCAGGGACCTAAAGGCATTTAAGGGCTACTACAGCCGAAAACCTTACCCCTTCGGACAGGGATTCTAGGGCTTTAGACAGATGAGTTAAGAAGGTATACACCTGTGCTACTTTTGCCATCGGGGCTTTAAATTGACAGTTTCATATGTTAAACTATCAGCAACATATTATGGAGCTAATTAAACAGAAAATGATGTTGATTCCTGATTGTGCAGAACATAGATTTACAAGAGTTGATGCATTCTGCTAACCAAGTTGGAAAAAATACCTTGCAATGTGGTTTTGATGCCTTAGAAGCATCTTGCAGGGCTGCTGTCACTGGGTCTGTTCTTAGAAGGCATGCTTGGCTTGAGGAATAAATCTTGCCAGACCATGTCAAAGCAGAATTACTCGATGCTCCATTAAACCAAGAATGTCATTTTGGCACTAAAGCAGAAGTCCTCAAAATGGAGGAAAAAACTAAGTCTATGCAAACTGTTAGATTTCCTACAGGTACAGCCACCTAAATTCAGTGTGCATTGGCCTTCAAAGAACTGGTCTTTTCCAGTCCCTCGCAGACCTTCCAAGTCCAAACCCAGGGGCAGCAGACCACCAAGACTACAGTCTCAGGGCATGCACAGTTGTAAACAGTGGAATGCTTCCACCTCAAAAACGTAGTAGTAAGCCACCATCCTATGGTAAAATTTCACAATGACTTCTTAATTCTTTCAAGCCTTGCCAGAGTACTTGCACCCTTAGGAGGAAAACTAGCCCTGCGTGCAAAACACTGGGAGTACGTTACCCAGGACAAATTGGTCTTGAACATTGTATCCCAGGGATACAGATTCTACTTCCACTCACTGCCAATCCCAAGCAGATGGCCAGACCAATCCCAAGCAGATGGCCAGACCTCCCCCCAAACCAGTGGGCAGAGGCCCAAAAGCAAGTACTTTCTCTTCTCAGTATCAAGGTTATTCATCCTGTACCAGCAGCATGAAGGGGACAAGGTTTATACTCCAGACTGTTTCTCATACGCAGAAAAGAAAACTCTTGGCCGCCCTATCCTGGATCTGTCTATTCTCAACACCTTCCTGGTGGTTCCAAGATTCAAAATGCTTACTCTCCAACAGCTGATTCCTATGCGCTAGTGAAGGACTCCTGGCTAGCCACCCTAGACTTAAAAGAAGCTTATCTGCACATCCCCATAAGGGAATCTTGCAGGAAATATCTACGTTTCAGTGCAGGCTGTATGCACTATCCATTCTCTGCACTTCCCTTTGGCTTGTCAACTGCGCCCAGGGTATTCACAAAATGCTTAGCTCCACCAATTGCATATTGCAGGCAGAGAAAATTTCAAATTTACCCATATTTGGACAATTGCCTGATTAAGGCGGACAGTAAGGAATTGCTACTCCAGCACCTGACATTTGTAGAGACTTCCAACTTCACTGGGGTTTGCCATCAACGAAAATAAATCACATCTGGTACCCAGCCAGAAGATTGTATTCCTGAGAGCAAACTTGAACACAACTTCCCAGATAGCATTCCTCACTCCAGAAAAACAAATATATTTGACAGACTACTTCAGTCTACTGGCCACCCAAACCCAGCTGTCTGCAAGAAAAATACTGCAAGCTCTATGGTTTATGACCTGTTGCATTCTACTAATTCCATATGCAAGACTGCATATGAGGAAATCTCAGTGGTACTTGTCTCTGGTGTCAACATTCTCATGACCTGTAAACAATGAATGTTCATCGTGTTTCACTGTTGCTGTCATTACACTTGGGTTATCCTGCTGGCAGGCTACCTGCAGTCGGCCTGAATACCAGAGTCCTGGTCCGGCGTCTGTTGCTGTCGCCTCTTCTCTGACGTCAGTGCGCCAGGGGTATAAAAGATGCAGCCGACGCCATTTTCTTCAGTCTTTCTTGCCTTGCGGTGCCCGAAGCAAAAGCAGTAAGCAAGTGCCAGTCGGCAGACTCCTGAGTTTTTCGAAATCGAATTTCAGATCCGAAGTCTTCAATAAAGCTAAGTACCCCGTTAAGGAAACTTATTTCTTGCTCCAGACTGATGTCAGAAAGTTAACAATTGTATTTCTTGTGGGAAGCAAATACCTCATAAGGATTTTCATTCTTACTGTATTCCTTGCCTAGGCCCTGACCACGACGTTGCTAGTTGTCTGTTTTGTGCTAGATTTAACTAACGCACTATTAAGCGTCGGTACGATTTTGCTTTTCATTATTTTGGCAGAAGGTTTAACTATATAATGCCATCGGAACAGGCCGGAATTCATAAAAAACGCAAGGATAAAGACAAGGACAATAATCCGAGGGCCAAAACAGACGAAGCCTCTTCTAGGCCAGTCGCCGGTCCGCCGGTGCTCAGTGAGGTGCTTTTGCAGCCCCTGACTCCTGCTACCTCAGAGCCACAGGCCACATCAGACTCCCACGTGGAGACAGCTAGGCCTCTGGATACTCAAGGGTATTGGCTATATTCAAAAATTAATCCCTCAGATGGGTCCGGAGCCGCTGAGCAGGCATCTGCTTCTGAGGGTGTCTTCAGACCTACACAACTTTATATAAAGCCTACTTCAACATCCAAGACAAAGTCTAAAACAGGAAACCAGTACAGCATTCTCCAGGACAGACTTCTATGCCTAAGAAACAGATGCTCAAAATGGCCGAAGACCGAATTACTTTGATCAGGGGTTCCCATCCCCCTCCTGATAAGAGGCCTAGGCAAGACGCTGAATATGATTCCTCTTATCAGGTTTCCATTTCCTCTGATTCCTCTTCTGATCAGGGGTATTCTGTTCTTCCCTATGAGGATTCTGATGCTGAAGATTCTATTCCTTCAGCTTTTCCTGAGGACTATTCGTTTGGGGAAACCCTGCATACCTTGAGGGAGCATCTCCACTGGGAGAGCCAAGATTATTCCGATTCTAAGAAGAGATTTTCTTTTACTTCCTCAGCACAGACCTCTTGCAATTCCCCCTGTTCTAGACATAGTAGATGGTGTTTTTTCAGAGTCCGGCCTGTCTCCAGACTCTACCTCCTGCCCCTGTTAAGCCGGACAAATTCTACAGGGTTCTAGACTCCCATAAATTAAGTTTCTGGGTCAGCAGCAGAGTTCATCTCAGAGTCCCAGGGGGTCAAGGCTGTTTCTGCTAAAAACCATGTTCCCTCAGATAGGGATTCTAGGGCTTTGGACAGATGGAGGAAAAAAGTTTACACTTCTGCTACCTTGAGTGTAAGGGCTTTAAATTGTGAATTTCATATGCTCAAATATCAGCAATACTTAATGTCTTTGTTAAAACAAAAAATGTTGACAAATTCTGAATGTTCTGAGAACAAAGATTTGCAGGATTTATTGCATGCAGCTGAACAAATGGGAAACATAATTTGCAATGTGGCTATGATTCACTGGAGGCCTCGTGCAGGGCCGCTGTTACAGGTTCTGTTATTAGAAGGCATGCTTGGTTAAAGGAACAGAATCTGCCTAATCACGTTAAAGCAAAATTATTGGATGCTCCATTACAGCATGATACTTTGTTTGGTGTTAAGGCAGAAGAGGTGTTGAAGAAAATGGGAGGATAAGGCAAACTCTATGCAGACAGTAAAGGATTTCTTACAGGTACAGCCACCCAGATTTAGCAGGAAGTGGCCCTCTAAGAATTGGTCCTTTCCACTGTCAGGCAGACCACAAAGAGGCAGATTCAGACGCCCTAAAGGCAGGCAACAGCCCCAGGGCTCATACAGGCTCAAACAGTGGGGTGCATCTACCTCCAAAAGCAGAGAAGACAAATCACAGCCTCATAGAAAACAGTCCCAATGACTTCCCTCTGCCAATGCCAAGCACTTATTTTTTGGCAGCACCCTTGGGGGGAGGGGGGGCTAGCACTTTTTTCACGAAACTGGCACAAGATCACCCAGGACAAATGGGTCTTAAATATAGTTTCTCAGGGCTACAGGTTCCACTTTCACACCCTTCCAAAGGCAAAAGCTATGCTAGACCTGCCAGGCAATCAATGGCAAGAGGCACAAAAACAAGTTTCATCTCTCATGGACATGGGGGCTGTTCAGCCAGTGCCACAACAAGAGCAGGGACAAGGATTTTACTCGAGACTTTTCTTAGTACCAAGAAAGGACAAAGCCCTAGTGACCAATACTGGACCTGTCTATTCTAAATACTTGTCTGGACGTCCCAAAATTCAAAATGTTGACTCTACAGCAGCTTATGCCCATGCTGGACAAGAAGGCTTGGCTTGTAACTTTGGACCTCAGAGGCATACCTGCATGTCCCAATCAGACAGTCTTGCAGAAGATACCTCGGATTCCTAGCCCGCTCAATGCACTACCAATTCTCTGCACTGCCCTTTGGCTTATCTACTGTGCCCAGGGTCTTCACAAAATGCCTGGCACCAGTAATTGCATTTTGCAGACAGAGGAATTCAAATATATCCCTACTTGGACGACTGCCTTATTCAAGCAAAGACCAAAGATATTCTACTACAGCATCTGGCGCTTGTAAAAAGATTACTAATTTGCCTAAGGTACACAGTAAACGAAAAGAAATCAAAACTAGTACCCTCTCAAGAGATAATATTCCTGGGTGCAAGCTTAAATACAACTGCCCAGATGGCTTATCTCATGCCAGACAAACAAAGGCAACTGACTTCTTACTTAAAAAACATGGCAACAAAGACCCAGTTATCTGCAAGAAAAATTCTGCAGGCTCTGGACTACATGGCATCCTGCATTCTACTAATTCCATATGCAAGACTGCATATGAGGAAACTTCAGTGGTATCTAAAAAGGGTTTGGACTCAACATTGCCACAGCCTGGAAACAGTAAATACTCTCATTTCCTGCCTGCAACAGGAATTTCAGTGGTGAGCACAGGCCTGTCACCACAACAAGGGAAAGCCATTCACCTTACTCACTGCCAGGCACACACTAACAGCAGATGCATCAGATTATGCCTGGGGGGCGCACATGGAAGGAAAATGTATTTAGGGCACATGGCCCACAAATCAAATGCATCTACATATCAATCAAAAAGAGATGCTAGCTGTACAAAATGCCCTGACAGCCTTCATGGACCTACTTCATCCAGGACAACTGCTGATAAAGACGGACAATACTACAGTCGTGGTACATAAGCAAGGGGGCACACATTCCTACCCCCTCTGTAGACAAGCCATGACTGTATGGAACACAGCACAGTACATCTGCAAGCACAATTCCTGCCAGGAAAGACAAATAACTTTGGCAGACGAACTAAGCAGAAACCTCATGGATCCTCACGAGTGGAAACTAGATCTACAAATCTTCAACATAACAGGGAAATGAGGATGCCCAGACATAGATCTATTCGCCTCCCCTCACAAATGCCAGCTACAGAGATTTTGCACTCGGACTTATCACAAGCAAGCATGGAAAGTGGACACCCTTTTATTCAGCTGGAACGCCCTTACAGTATATGACTTCTCTCCTCTGCCTTTCCTCTCCAAGATACTCCTAAAGGTCAGACAAGAGAATCCAAAAATGATACTGATTGCCCCAGACTGGCCACGCCAGCACTGGTACCCAATCCTAAAGAGCTTGTCTCAAGGCCCAGCCTGGACATTGCCTCTAATACCTCATTTGCTGACCCAACAGAATAATCAGATCCTGCACAGCCAACTCAGAACCCTAAAATCTGGCTGCATGGCGGATAATGTAATCATTCAGAACACACCTCTCTCTAAAGCAGTTATGGATGTTATCTTGGAGGCCAGGAGGCCCAGCACCAGAAAATCTTAAGCAGAAAAATGGAAGAGATTCTGTGCTTGGAACCAAGCGCAGGGAATTGACTCACTTGTACCAAATATTCCTCAGATTTTGCAATACCTAACTGAGACGGTGGGCAAAGGGCCTATCCTTCTCATCAATTAAGATCCATGCCTCTGCCAATGTTCGTGTTTCACTGCTGCAGTCATTACACTTGGGTTATCCTGCTGTCAGGCGGTCCCGCAATCGGCCAGAGTTCCAAAGTCTTGGTCCGGCGTCTGTTGCTGTCGCTTTTTCCCTGACATCAGTGCGCCAGGGGTAAGATCAGATGTAGCCGACGCCATTTTCTTCAGTCTTTCTTGCCGCGGTGCCCGAAGCAAAAGCAGTTCGCAAGTGCCGGTCGGCCGACTCCTGAGATTTTCAATTCGAATTTCAAAACCGAAGTCTTCAATAAAGCTAAGTACCCCATTGGGGAAACTTTTTCTTGCCTCAGACCAATGTCAGTAAAAATTAATAATTGTATTTCTTGTGGGAAGCACATACCTCCTAAGGATTTCCATTCTTACTGTATTCCATGCCTAGGCCTGGACCACGACGTCACTAGTCGATTTTGTGCTAGATTTAACAAACGCACTACTTAAATGTCTGTTTGATTTTTCTCGCCATTACTTTGGCTGAAGGTTTAATTATACCATGCCGTCGGAACAACCGACCGGAATACACAAAAAACGTAAAGACAAGGATAAGGACAGGCATCCGAGGCCCAAAACTGACTAAGCCTCTTCTAGGCCAGTCGCCAGTTTTCAGTGAGGTGCTTTCGCAGCCCCTGACACCCGCTACCTCAGAGCCACAGGCCGCCTCCGACTCCCACGTGGAGATGTCTAGGCCTCTGGATACTTAAGGTGTTGGGCCTACAGAAACTAACCCTTCAGATGGGTCCAGACCCGCTGAGCAGGCATCGGCTTCTGAGGGTGTTTTCAGACCTTCACAGCTTACCATAAAAACTACAGCCAAGTCTAAAACTCCATTAAAGACAAAGAAGCAAGTACAGCATTTACCTGGACAGGCCTCCATGCCTAAAAAACAGATGCTCAAAATGGCCGAAGACTTGATTACTCTGATCAGGGGTTCCCATCCCTCTCCTGATAAAAGGCATAGGCAGGATACAGACTGATTCCTCTGACCAGGTTTCCATTTCTTCTGATTCCTCTTCAGACCAGGGATACTCTTTACCCTCCTATGAGGACTCTGATGCTGAAGAATCAATTCCTTCAGCCTCTCCTCCTGAGGATTACTGTTTTGGGGAAACCTTACATACCATGAGGGAGCATTTCCATTGGAGGGCCAGGATTACTCAGAATCCAAGAAAAGGCTCAGAGATTTTCTTTTATTGCCTCAGCACAGGCCCCTTGCTATTCCGCCAGTGTTAGATATTATGGATGATGTGTTCTCTGAATCCAGTTTAAATCCTGATTCTTTGCCCCCTGCTCCAGTCAAGCCAGACAGGTACTACAGAGTCCCTCACTCTCGCAAATTTCTTTATAAAAACCCTGTTGCTGACCCAGAAACTATTTCCCAGGGTCCCAAAGGGGTAAAGGCTTCCATGCCTAAAAATCCAGAGCATTAGACAGATGGGGGAAGAAAGTTTACACTTCTACAACTTTAGCAGCGAGAGCTTTAAATTGCCAGTTTCACATGCTTATATACCAACAGTATTTAATGTCTCTGTTAAAAACAAAATGCTTACAAGTTCAGAACATCCTGACTATAAGGAAATGCAGGATTTATTGCATGCAGCTGAACAAGTGGGAAAACATACTCTGCAATGTGGCTTTGATTCATTAGAGGCTTCTTGTAAAGCAGCAGTTACAGGATCTGTGATTCGAAGGCATGCTTGTTTAAAAGAACAAAGTTTACCTGATCATGTTAAGGCAAAATTATTGGATGCTCCTTTACAGCAGGATATTTTATTTGGTGTTAAGGCAGAAGAGGTATTAAAGAAAATGGAGGATAAGGAAAAATATATGCAAACAGTGAAGGATTTCTTACAGGTACAGCCACCTCGATTTAGCAGAAATTGGCCTTCAAAGAATTGGTCCTTTCCAGTGTCAGACAGACCACAAAGAGGCAGATACAGACGCCCAAGAGGCAGATCTCAGCCCCAAGGCTCTTACAGACCAAGACAGTGGGGTGCCTCAACCCCAAAGGGAGGTGAAGACAAGTCACAACCTTATAGGAAACAGTCCCAATGACTTCCCCCTTCAAATGCCAAGCACTTACCTTTTGGCAGCTCCCTTAGGGGGAAAAATAGCACTTTTTTCTCACAATTGGCATATAATCATCCAAGACAAATGTTTTCTGAATATTGTGTCTCAAGGTTACAGGTTCCACTTTCACACTCTACCAAGGCTAAAAGGAATGCCAGACCTGCCACAAAATCAATGGGCAGAGGCACAAAAACAAATTACAGCCCTCATGGACATGAGAGCTATTCAAAAGGTGCCACAACAGGAACAAGGTCAAGGATTTTAATCAAGACTTTTCCTGGTCCCCAGAAAGGACAAAGCCTGGAGACCAGTACTAGACCTTTGTACTCCCAATACTTACCTGGATGTTCCGAAATTCAAAATGTTGACACTACAGCAGCTTCTACCCATGCTGGGCAAGAAGGCTTGGCTTGTTACTTTGGACCTCAGAGGCATACCTGCATGTCCCTATCAGACAAAATTGCAGAAGATACCTCAGATTCATAGCTGGTTCAATGCATCACCAATTCTCTGCACTGCCCTTCGGCTTATCTACTGCGCCCAGGGTCTTCACAATGTGCCTGGCACCAGTAATTGCATTTTGCAGACAAAAAGGAATTCAAATATATCCATACTTGGAAAACTGCCTTATTCAAGCAGAGAGCAAGGACATACTTCTAAAGCATCTGGCGTTTGTAAAAAGGTTGCCAAGTTGCCTGGGATACACAGTAAACGAAAAGAAGTCAAAACTAGTGCCCTCACAAGAGAATATTCCTGGGTGCCATCTTAAATACAACTGCCCAGATGGCTTATCTCATGCCAGACAAACAAGGACAACTGACTCAGTACTTTCAATTGATGGCAACAAAGACCCAACTCATTGCAAGAAAAATTCTGCAGGTCTTGGGATTCATGGCATCCTGCATACTACTAATTCCATATGCCAGACTGCATATGAGGAAATTACAATGGTACCTAAAAAGTATTTGGACTCAACACTTACTCAGTTTGGAAGCAGTAATACCGCAAATTCCCTTCCTACAACAGGAGTTTCGATGGGCACAGGCATGTCACCTCAGCAAGGGACAGCCTTATATTCTGCCCACAGCCAGGCAGACACGAACAACAAATGCTTCGGATTATGCCTGGGGAGCACACATGGCAGGAAAATGTATTCAGGGCAAGTGGGCCGCAGACCAAATGCATCTTCACATCAATCAAAAAGAGATGTTAGCTGTGCAAAATGCCCTAACAGCTTTCAAGGACCTTCTGCATCCAGGACAACTTATAGACAGACAACACCACAGTTATGTGGTACATAAACAAGCAAGGAGGCACTCATTTTTATCCCCTATGCAGACAAGCCATGACCCTGTGGAACACCGCTCTAACCTATCAAGTTCATCTACAAGCACAATTCCTGCCAGGAAAGAAAAATACTCTGGCAGACGACTTAAGTAGAAACATCATGGATCCTCATGAGTGGAAATTAAATCCACAAGTATTCAGCATGATAAAGAAAAAATGGGGGTGCCCAGACATAGATCTTTTTGCCTCCCCAATGAATTGCCAACTACAAAAATACTGCACAAGGACTTATCGCACACAAGCATGGAAAGTGGATGCTGTCTCGTTCAGCTGGAAAAGCCTAAAAGTTTATGCCTTCCCACCACTGCCTCTCCTTTCAAAGGTACTCCTAAAAGCCAGGCAAGAAAAACCACAGATAATCCTGACTGCCCCAGACTGGCCACGCCAGCACTGGTACCCAGTCTTAAAGAACTTAGCTCAAGGCCCACCATGGATTTTACCTCAAACTCCACACCTTCTTACTCAACAAAACAATCAGATCCTGCACAGCCAGCTCAAAACTTTAAACCTGGCTGCATGGCAGATTCCTTAGTCAAGCAGACAGCACCTCTCTCTAAAGCTGTTATGGATGTCATTTTGGAGGCCAGGAGGCCTAGCACCAGGAAATCTTAATCAGAGAAGTGGAAGAGATATTCTGTACCTGGAACCAGGCTCAAAGCTTTGACCCTGTTGTCCCAAATATTCCTCAGATAATACAGTACTTAACTGAGGTGCTGGACAAAGGACTATCTTTTTCATCCATTAAGATCCACGCTTCTGCCATCTTGGCTCATTACAGCACAGATCCTCCTATTTTCTCTCATCCATTGCTAAAACAGTACCTCAGAGGGGCTAAAAACATAAGACTGCCCCGGAGAGCACCAACACTAACTTGAGACCTCAATTTTGTCTTGGAAACACTAACTTTACCTCTTTTTTGAGCCAGCCAATTCAGCAGAATTAAAATGTGTCATGGAAAACTGCTCTGCTTCTGGCAATAACCTCAGCATGAAGAGTCTGAGTTACAGGCACTAATGGCAGTGGAGCCTTTCATCATTTTCCACCAAGACAGGGTTTCTTTAAGAACAAACCCTTCATTTATGCCATAGGTAGTATCCAGTGTGGCTCTTAACCAATCTATTCACTTGCCAACTTTTTATCCAAATCCCCAGAATAAAGGGGAGAGACTTCTGCATTCATTGGACATGCACACAGTTACTACTTGGACAAAACAAAAGCTTTCAGAAAAACTGAGCAATTGTTTGTAGCATATGCTGCAGGATCACAAGGAAAGGCTATTTCAAAGTGGATAGGACACTGTATCTGTTTCTGCTACATACAGCATGGGAAACCTGTACCTAGTAACATTAGGCCACATTCCATCAGGGCAACAGCCACTTCAACTGCCTACCTTAGAGGAGTACCTACCAAAGACCTCTTGGACGCTGCAACTTGGAGTTCAGTGCACACCTTTACCAAGCATTACCACTTGCCTCTTTATTCTAGATCCAGAGCTGGCTTTGCCACTGCAGTGCTGCAGGGCCTCATAGCCACCCCAAATCCTCTGTAGAACCAGTCACCCTGCCGCAGCTTTGGGATTCAACCCAAGTGTAATGACTGCAGCAGTGAAACGCGATGAACATAGTACAGTTTTGTACCTACCATAAATGTAGATGTTGGTGTGTCTTCACTGCTGCAGTCAAGGTTACCCTCCCTCCATCCCCTCTTTCTTAGCCGGGACTTATCTACACTTTTCTACCCTATACTACCTATGTGGTGTATTTGTTGGTAACTGAAAATTTTGGTTTTACATTTTTATGCATGTTTTATTAGCAATATGTATTGCCTACCTATTTGGTGGCACCTGACATCTGGGGCAAGAAAAACTGAAGAAAATGGCGTTGGCTGCATCTTATATACCCCTGGCGCACTGACGTCAGGGAAGAAGCGATAGCAACCAACGCCAGACAAAGACTTTGGAACTCCGGCCGACTGCGGGACCGCCTGACGGCAGGATAACCCAAGTGTAATGACTGCAAAAGCGAAGACACTCCAACATCTACATTTATGATAGGTACAAAACTGTACTTTTCAGCTCATTACAGTACGGACCCACCTATTTTTTCTCATCCACTGCTAAGACAGTTTCTCAGAGGGGCCAAAAACATAAGACCTCCAAGGAGAGCTCCACTACCTGCATGGGACTTCAATTTTGTCTTGGAAAAACTCACACTGCCTCCTTTTGAGACGGCCAATGCAGCAGAGATAAAATACTTGTCATGGAAAACTGCTTTTCTCCTAGCAATAACTTCAGCAAGAAGAGTCTCAGTTACAGGCACTAATGGCTGTGGGACCTTTTAATGTTAAGTTGTCTATCTCGCCTTCGTTTCTTGCTTGTTGGGAACGGAGCTGACTCTTGGCTCCGACTCTGCCATCTTCTATAGCTCAAGAGCTGTTTACTGGCTCGAGGCTACCCTTTACCCCATGATGCCTAGCACTAGATACCCAGATCTCGTTTGCCACTTCAGCTGCGAGGTTCGTTCTTACTGGTTCAGGCTATTGTAAGTTAAATACTTTTTCTAGCGAATTAGGGGTTATTTTTTGATAGTTTAGTCTTTCGACTTTATTGTTAACTAGCTTGTTGTAGTTTTTAGTGTTATTGTATTTTCCCTCAGAACTCGTTTAAGTTGGAGAGTTCTTCCCCTTTCCTATCTCTTCTTATTGTAACGTTTTCTTATAGTTTTAGTCTCTCTCTCACTTCATAGGTAGCCGTTTAAGTTAGAGGCTTCCTATTTAAAAAAAAACCTTGACCGTAGTTGGTGTGTTTTTGGCAGATTAGTGTTTGTAGTTTTTTGTTGTTGGGCCTTTGGCCAAAGACTTTCTGTTTAGGGCTAGAGATGTCTAAAGAATCCAAAGTGTCTGGATTCTAGAAGGTGTGACTCATGCTGTCAGAAAATGTCTCTGACAGATGGGCACACTTCTTGCGTCTATTGCTTAGGCGCAGTGCACCTGTAGGACTCTTGTTCTGTATGCCAAGCATTCAGCCCAAGGGTTCTGCAGGAGCGCAAAAATAAGTTGATATTAAGGGGTCTCCTTAGGCCCCAGGATTCACCGGCCAAGGCTCAGCTGGTGAAATCTAAACCGACCAAATCGTCTGTTCCCAGCTTGGAGCCGCCATTGGCCCAAACATTACCGACTACCTCGGTTCCGGCTGGAACCGAGGAGGCTGCTTCCCAGTTGGCTCCTTCAGCATCTTCGGAGCAGTCTCGAACCTACAAGAGACCGAGGTCTCTGTCTCTAGAGCCGATACATTCGGCCCCTCTGTCTCCCCTGTTGGAGTGAACGCAGTCCTAGATCCTCCCACTCCTCTCTGTTCTCTAGACTCTCGGACCACGACGTGGAGAGTGGTCAGTAGGTTGTTGAAATCGCAGGCACTGGCCAAAATGTTATCCAGCCTTCCTCAACAGGTGTCTGCTCAGTCTGCTTCCATCGATGTTCCTCCTTTGAGCTCGGAGCCGGAGTTTGTTGGGGTTCAAATCGTGGAACCGTCGGCACAAATAACGATTTTCCCTTAGGTTCCATCGGCTCCGATCCCCTCTATGGTGCCTTCTGTCGAGGGATCTGGGAGCCAAGACTCCCTCGTCAGCTCAGAGGGTGAGTGGCATCGGACCCTTGTCCGACCCCGTTCTCCCTGTCGGAGCTTCGGCGCAGGTGAGCTCAGCTCCTACATAAGCCTCGGAGCCATCCCCCTTGGTGCGGAGGAGGATTCAGGTTTCCTCTGAGCCGAATCCTTCTTTGCATCATGGCAGGGATGCCTTCGATGTCATGAGGAGTGGTACTGGCCCGTGAGTCAGCACCACGTTCGACCCCACTGACTCCGTCCCCTGTTGTACCTGCGTCAACCTCTGTCCCTCCTCCAGACCCCAAGCGTGGGGAACTGACGCTCCGGAGCACCCCATTGGGTGTTTCCTCCTCTTTCGAGGCCTCCCCTTATCATTCAGAGGAGGCCCCTCGGAAGAGGAAGTGCAAGAGGAAGCACATAGACTCCCCTGAGTCTGTCACTTCGGATACGGATTTGGATGAATCAGAAGGGTCCCGAGATCGCCCTCTGAAGAGGTTTCCTTTTCGGACATCCTTGAAATGCTTAGGCAGAGGGTGAACTAGACTGCCCTTGCCCTTACTGAGGACAAATCCGTATTCCTGGATGTGTTTGGTTCCTGCCCTTCCATCTCCTGGGTGTCTCTGCCCTTTGATCCATTAATGTCTGTGGTGGCTCTTAGGGCTTGGTCAACTCCGGATACAGTGGAACCAACCATGAGGAGACCCGGCATGTTTATTACTGCACCCCATGAAAAACAGTTCCTTACCAAGGGTGTTCCCATGGATGCCATGGTAGTAGCAGCGGCCATTAAAAAGGAATTGGCGGAAACTTCTTCCTCTGTCCATCCTCTTAACAAGGAGTCTAGGACTATGGACAGATATGGGAAGTGAATGTTTGCTTCAGCGACCTTCTCCATGAGGTCACTGAATTACGTATGCCATTTTACCAGGCTTCAGAGGGATCTTCTAAAAGAGCTTGGAGATTCCCTCCAGGATCCATCAGCTGAAGGGGTTCAAACTAAAGTAGCTTCTCAGCTGGCGACCCTTAATTCAGTGGTTAACTCCTCCATGAGGCTCATTTCCTATGCAGCTGATGGTGCGAGTAGAGCCGCAGGCACAGGCGTGGCCCTTAGGAGACGTGCATGGATGCGGCTGTGTAATTTTGCAGAGCCCTTTAGAGCGTCATTCACCAGCACCCCCTTTGACAGTTCATTTCTCTTTGGACCACAGGTGAAGGACACTCACAAGGTGTGAACAGGAAGGCAAGAGACTCTGCCGTGGGAGTCCGTTTTTCCACTCCTTCCAGACCGTATCTCAAAGGTCAGAAGAGTGGAAAAATGTGGTTTCGGAAATCCCAGGGATCCTCGCCTGATGCACGTAGTGACATTTCCTCCAGGGGCAGAGGAGGGAATAACAGACGCCGTTCTCGAGGCAGAGGGGGTCCGCAGAACCAGGACAGCAGAGAATCTTTCTCTGACCAGCCCTTCCAGCATCCCTGAAGGGTTGCCCGACTGCCCGCCTCTGGAGACAGTCGGGGGAAGACTTTCACTGTACCCAAAAGCCTGGCAAGACATTACGCGAGACAAATTGGGAAAACTCAATCATATCCGGAGGCTACGTAATTCTCTTCCAATCTCCCCTATAGTCAAGGAAATCCCTCCCAGATGTTCCACCCAGTCTGAGGGCCCAGGCAGTCATAGAAATTTCAGGGCTGCTAGAAAGAGTCATCCAGGAAGTCCCGGCAGACCAACTCTGATCCTGAACTTACTCAAGGTTCTTTTTGGTACCAAAAAAGACAGGGGACTGGAGACCAATTTTGGATCTCAGCAGACTAAACAAGTCTGTTCAAAGAACAAGGTTTCAGATGGTCACGCTTCAGTCCATTCTACCCTTTTTGGGTCAGGACAATTGGATGTGCTGAATAGATCTCCAGGATGCCTACTATCACATCAAGATGGACAGGCGCTCCAGGAGATTCCTTCGCTTCCGGCTGGTAGCCAGTCATTATCAGTTCAGAGCTCTGCCCTTTGGTCTCACCACAGCTTGCCAGGGTGTTCAAATGTATGGCAGTGGTCACAGCTCACCTGAGACGTCAAGGATTCCAGGTTTTTCCTTATCTAGATGACTGGCTCTTTACTGCTACTACCAGGCATCTACTTCTTCAAGCCAGGGACTATACAATCTCAATCTGTGCCCAGCTAGGTATTGCCATAAACTTCGAAAAATCTGCCTTGTTGCCCTGTCAATCTATTACCTATATAGGAGCAGATCTAGATACAAAAAGTATGTCCGCAAGACTACCGCCGGACAGGGTGGCCACAATTTGGCAGCAAGTTCATATCCTCATGCAATGCAAAAAGGTACAAGTCCGGTTGGTCCTTAAACTCTGGGTGGTATGGCGGCAGCAATTCTTCTGATACCTCTAGCCCGCTTTCACATGAGAATCCTTCAGTGGCTTCTCTTCACACAGTGGTCCTTTCAACAACTCCCCATGTCTCACATGATCATAACAAACTTGCAAAAGGCACCTTTCCTGATGGATGGTCTCCCCGCTAGTGTCTCAGGGCAGACCATTCATCCAACCCCCTCCGGTTGCCACAGTGACCACGGACGCCACACTGATGAGGTGGAGTGGGCATTATCAGGGCAGGACAGTCCAAGGCATATGGCAACCTCAAGAGTACCATCTGCACATAAATGTCTTGGAGATGAGAGCCGTGCTACTAGCGTTGCAAGCACTTCAGGACTCACTCCCTCCTGGGACCATTGCAGTTCAGATGGACAACATGTCAGTAGTGTGGTACATGAACAAGCAGGGCAGAACCGGGTCCTACTCCCTGTGTTGAGAAGCACTCCGACTGGCATTGGGCGATTTCCTCCTAAAGATTTCTGATTGCAACGCACATCCCTGGGAAGTCCAACGTCATAGTGGACAGGCTCAGCAGAGCTATTCTCATGCCTCACGAGTGGTCTCTGAATCAGGTAGTTGCGGATCTCATCTTCTGCAAATTGGGACAGCCTTGCTGCGATCTGTTTGCAACCCCCTTCAACACCAAATGCAGCAACTATTTCTCCCTTCTACCGCTTCCCGGTCATCCTCCCAGAGATGCTCTAGTCCACGATTGGCCTCAGGGACTTCTTTATGCCTTTCTGCCTTTTCCTCTTTTACCCAAACTCATACAGAAAGCGATATTGTTGGGTTGCAAAATGATCCTCATTGCTCCTTACTGGCCTTCCGTTCCTGCACCGTTACCTCTTCGAGCAGTTCTGGATCCTATTCAGACCGGCTGATACATTAATCAGGAGAGCTGCATCGATCCCTCCAGACCCTCCAGCTCACAGCTTGGTTCCAATTCCAACCCTAGCCAGGCTTCCCAGCATTTCCCCGGCTGTGCGTGAAATTTTTGTATACTCTCACAAATCGGCTACTAGGAAGATGTACGCTAGTAAATGGAAACATTTCTCTTACTGGGCAGAGGGTAGGGAACATGGATCCCTTTTCAGCCCCAGTTCACGAGATCTTGGAATTTCGAACTGAGCTTTTTCACTTTGGGTCCGCTTCTGCCACAATCAGGGTTCAACTAGCAGCCATATCTAACTGTCATGTTGGCTTTTCTAATCTAAATATCATGTCTCATAAGCTGTGTAAAGCCTTTCTTAGAGGGACTTACTCTCCTTAGGCCCTCAGTGAGAGATCCCCCTCCTCCTTTGGACCTTAATTTGGTACTCACCTCCTTGATTATGCCCCCTTTTGAACCGGCAGCTTCCTGCTCCCTTAAGTTTCTATCTTGGAAAACTGTCTTTCTAGTGGCTATTACCTCAGCCAAACGTGTATCGGAACTTCAAGCACTAAGCGTTCGTTCTCCATACTTAGTCTTTCACAAGGATAGGGTAGCACTGAGGACTAATCCATCCTTCCTAAAGTGTGCTCAGAAAATAATCTCAACCAATCCATAGACCTTCCAGTGTTCTTCCCTAACTACACCAACAAGGCAGAATACAAGTTACACCTTTTGGATGTTCATAGACAACTGCGTTTTTACCGGCATAGAACTAAGGATGTAAGGAAGTCAGACCAACTCTTCCTTTTCTATGCTGGGGGCAAACAAGGTCTCCCAGTTTCCAAAATGACCCTGTCTAGGTGGTTGTCTCACATTATCACCTAAGAAACAAAGAATTGGCTGCCAAACCGAAAGGCCATTCTACTAGGGCTTTGGCCACTTCTGTAGCCTTCCAGTCTAGGTTGCCCATGGACTCTATTTGTGCCACGGCCACATGGGCAAATCCTCATACCTTTATTTCTCATTACAAGTTAGACATGGCCTCCAGGAATAGAGCTAACTTTGGTTCCACTGTTCTGAAGAGTCTGTTCCAATGAGCCACCCAGGATCATAGGTGCTAGGGACGCTGTCCCAACAAGCAAGAAACGAAGGCGAGATAGACAACTTAACAAAGATGTTATGTACCTAACATAACGTTCCATGTTAGTTGTCTTCATCTCGCCTTCTTTCTTGCATATCCCCCTCCATCCCCCTGTCCTATTGGACCGAGAGGAGTTTAGGTTTCACCGGCTGAGTATTTTCTGGTTTGTTTCCTCTACTGACTTAGAGTATAACAGATATGCCCAACCTGTTAGTTTGGTCAGATTATTCTTGCTATGTCTGGGGTTAGCTATTACAAACGAGATCTGGGTAGCTAGCGCTAGGCATCATGGGATAAGGGGTAGCCTCGAGCCAGTAAACAGCTCTCGAACTATAGAAGATGGCCGAGTTATAGCCGAGGGTTGGCTCCAATCCCAACAAGCAAGAAAGAGGGTGAGATGAAGGCAACTAACATGGAATGTTATGGTAGGTACATAACTTTTTATTTTCCATCAGGACAGGGTTTCTCTAAGGACAAACCCGACATTTATGCGTAAGGTATTGTCCAGTGTGGCTCTTAACCAAACCATACATTTGCCTACTTTTCATCCAAACCCACATAATAAGGGGGAGAAACTTCTGCATTCTTTGGACATACATAGACAGCTACGCTTTTACTTGGACAAAACTAAAGTCTTCGGAAAGACTGAGCAACTCTTAGTGGCATATGCTGCAGGTTCGCAAGGAAAAAGCCATTTCAAAGCAGACTATTTCAAAGTGGATAGGCCACTGCATTCGTTTCTGCTATTCATAACATGGCAAATCAGTGCCTAAGGGCATTAGGCCGCATTCTACCAGAGCAGCAGCCACTTCAGCAGCCTTCCTCAGAGGAGTACCAACCAAGGACATTTTGGAGGCTGCAACCTGGACTTCAGTGCACACTTTTACAAAGCACTACCATTTACCTCTCTACTCTAAATCCAGAGCAGGCTTTGCCACTGCAGTTCTGCAGGGCCTCATAGCCACTCCAAACTCTATTTAGGCCCAGCCACCCAACCTCCACTTTGGGATTCAACCGAAGTGTAATGACTTCAACAGTGAAACACTATGAACATAGTGCACTTGTGTACCTACCATAAATGTAGATGTTAGAGTGTATTCACTGTTGCAGTCCAGGTTACCCTTCCACCATCCCCCTTTTTTCTTTGTTGGGACTTATCTGTACCTCTCTATTCTATACAACCTATGTGGTGCATTTGCTTGTAGATGAAGGTTATGTGCATGCTTTTTTATGATCATAATATTTACAGCCTACCCTTTTGGGGGCACGACATCTGGGGCAAGAAAAACTGAAGAAAATGGCGTCTGCTGCATCTTTTATACCCCTGGCGCACTGACATAAGGGAAGAGGCGACAGCAACCGACGCCGGTCCAGGACTGTGGAATTCAGGCCGATTGCGGGTAGCCTGCCAGCAGGATAACCCAAGTGCAATGACTGCAACAGTGAATACACTCTAACATCTACATTTATGGTAGGTACACAACTGTACTTTCCTATCATTCCTTGTCTAAGGGCAGAGTTCTTTGGCGGGCAGAGGCCTGCTACCACAACATGGGACTCCCTATCACTCAACCCCCTCCCGCCCAAACATTAACAGATGCATCAGACTAAGTATGGGGGGCTCACATGGCAGGACAATGCATACAAGGCAAATGGAGCCCAAAGCAATTGCACCTGCATATCAATCAAAAATGTTAGTTGGACAGAATGCGCTGACAGCCTTCAAATGTCTTTTTCTTCCAGGGCAACTATTGATTAAAGCAGACAACACCACAGTTATGTTGTACATAAACAAGCGGGGGGACCTATTCCTCCTCACTCTGCAGGTTAGCCATGGCTCTGTGGAGCACAGTCTTGAGCAGTTAGGTGCACCTGCAAGCTCAAGTCCTGCCAGGCAAACTAAATTCACTGGCAGAATTAAGCAGAAATCTAATGGACCCACACAAGTGGAAACTGGAACCCAAATCATTCAAACTTCTAATCCACATGTGGCGGGCACGAGAGGTGGACCCCTTTTCTTCCCTGCATTACGATCAATTGAGCAAATATTGCACCAGAACTCCCCACAGCCAAGCATGGAAAGTGGATGCTCTGTCGTTTACATGGGAAAACTTCTCAATTTATGCCTTTCCCCCTCTGCCCCTCCTATCGAAGGTTCTACTAAAGATCAAACAGGACAAGCCAAGGACAGTCCTGATTGCACCAGACTTTCCATGGCAGCACTGGTACCCACTTTTGCACAGTCTGACAGTAGTGCCACCTTGGTACCTGCCTCAGACCCCTTCCCTACTGTCCCAGCAGGAGGGACAGATTTTTTCATCCTCTGCTACAAACCCTGAACCTAGCAGCCTGGCTCATCCCCTGAACTCATCACTGGCAACCCTCAGTAAACAAGTGCTGGATGTCATCCTTGAGGCAAGGAAGCCTACTACTAGAAAATCCTATTCAGAAAAGTGGAAAAGATATGGTTCTTGGAGCCAGTCTCAGGGAATGGACACAGCTGTGCCCAGCTTACCTCAAATACTAAATTACTTGACAGAAATGCTCCAGAAAGGCCTATCCTTCTCTTCAATTAAGATTCATGCCTCTGCCATCTCAGCTCATTATAATACTGAGCCACCCCTCTTCTCTCATCTTCTGGTCAAACAGTTCCTTAGAGGAGCCAAAAATGTAAGACCCCCCCCCCCTTCCCCAAGATAGCTCCTTCTCCAGCCTGGGACCTTAACTTTGTATTGGAGAAGCTCACGCTTCCACCCTTTGAAACTGCTGATACAGTAGAGTTAAAATTCCTCCCCTGGAAAACAGCTTTACTTCTAGCCATCACTTCAGCAAGAAGTGTGTCTGAATTGCAGGCCCTTATGACCGTGGAATCCTTCATTATCTTCCATGCAGACAGGGTTTCCCTCAGGAGTAACCCATTATTTATGCCCACGGTGGTATCTTGTGTGCTTTAAACCAATCCATTCATTTGCCAACTTTTTTTCCCTAATCCTCAGAATTAAAGGGGAAAGGGTCCTACACTCCCTGGACGTGCACAGGCAGCTTATGTTCTATCTGGACAGGACTAAGCCTTTCAGAAAATCTGACCAGTTGCTAGACAGGTTTTCTGCAGGGGCAGAGCCATTTCAAAGCAAACCATTTCTAAATGGGTAACACACTGCATCCATTTCTGCTACAAACACCATGGGAAACCTTCCCCACAGGGGATCAGAACTCATTCCACTAGGGCTACATGAACCTCTACAGCATTTCTCAGGGGAGTCCCTACCAGGGACATCCTGGAAGCTGAAACCTGGAGCTCTGTACGCATCTTCAAGCATTGCCACTTACCTATCTTTTCTAAATCCAGAGCTAGATTTGCCACAGCAATCTTAGGGCCTGCTAGCCAGCCCTAATGCTTCTTGACTGCCTCCACCCTTCCTCAGCTTTGGGAATCAACCCAAGTGTAATGACTGCAACAGTGAAATGTGAAGAACATAGTACAGTTGTGTACACTTAACATAAATGTAGATGTTAGAGTGTATTCTCTGTTGCAGTTCTGGTAACCCTCCCTCCAGCCCCCTGACTTCTCTGTACTTCCACTTATCCTTTTTGTTTGGTCATATCTTATAACAATGGTATTTACTTTTTACTGGCGGTATTCCACACCATGTAATTGCTTCCGGTTTTGGAGGCTTCTGACATATGGGGCAAGAAAAACTGATGTAATGGCTTCTACTGCATGTTTTATACCCCTGATGACCTGACGTCCTGGAAGAAGCAACAGCATCCGATGCAGAAATCCCAACTCTGTTATTCGGGCCGACTAAGGGCTACCAGCAGTCAGATAAATCAAGTGTGATGACTGCAACAGTGAATACACTTTAACATCTACATTTGTGGTTTAGTGTACACAAGTGTATTTTACCTTGCCATTTGGACTTCCTCACACAGGACAAGGGGTCACTCATCCATCCTCATTTGTCCACTTTTCACCTGCCACTGGGTGATAGGGTTTTGATCCCTTTTAGGCACCTCTTTTTCTGAGGACATGCTCAGAGTTTTATGGGTGGGAAGAAAACCTTCAAACAGTCTTCTATGTCCGAATGGAAGAGATTTTCTGTATGGCGCCGTACTCATAACTAGGACATTTTCAGTAGGGAGTCACTTTGGTTCTGTCCTGTGTGAGTTGCTCCATTCTGACTTGGCCTATTTTTGTGTAAGGGTCCAGTATTTCTGCCTGTCTGCCCTTTTATTCTGATTTGGCTTTTGTCTTTGAGGTCAGTTTTTTTTTTAATGCATTGTACATCTTAGACCACCAAGGATGCCTGTTCCTTCTCCTTAAGACCTTCACTTTGTTCAAGAAAAATTGACCCAGGCTCCTTTTGAGTCTGCAGATTTAGGTGCTCTGCAGCACCTGGAAGACTGCCTTGTTTGCTTGCTGTTTCTTCTGTTTGGAGGGTTTCTAAGCTTCAGGCCTTATTTGTCATCCCCCCTTTTGTTTTTTTCACAGGGACAGGGTATCCTTTGGTAGGAATAATTTTAATGCCCAAGGTTGTTTCCAAGTCTGGTAGTGAGTGTGTCCTACATGTCCTTGTATTTGCACTGACAACTCTGGCATGTGGATAAAACTAAGGCTATTCGTAATTCTTATCACCTTTTTCTCTTCATCCCAGGACATTAGGTTTGGCTGTTTCTAAGCAAACCATTTCCTGGATATCTAAGGCCATCTCCTTTTGTTAATCTTTTCATGGTAAATATTTGAGTATTTCTGTTACATCTCAATCCACTAGGGCTGCTGCCTCATCTGGTGCCTTTAAGGGGTTGGATACAAATTACATTCCTGAAGCTGCTATGTGGTCTTCAGTGTGTACCTTTACTAAGCATTATAAATTGGATTTGGTTTCTAGAGCCAGAGGAGGTTTTGTTACAGCCATTCTGCATGGGTTTGTCGAGGGCTATTCCTAGCCTTCCACATCCCAGTCCCTTTCTTGAGCTTTTGTACCCCAACTATGAAAAATACTACAGTGATGTAGAAGAACATGGTAAAGTTGTGTAACATCTTACCATAACAGTAGATGTCCTTTCCTTCACTGTTGGGTCATCCCCTTTTTTCCTTTAGGCTTTGTTTTGGTTTCCCTCCTGGCCAAGGGTTTTTTTTTATATCTGCATTTTCTAATTCTGGATGTGCATGGCTTCTTGTCCCCTGTAGAATGTCTACTGGGGCAATTCAGTTCTGGGTAAATGCGTCCATGCATCCCTTTTATGCCGTACTTTGAATGGAGAGCATACATGTGATACAAGATCCAAAGGCCTACTTAGAGATACTGGCTGGATGTTGGGCTGTCATTGGCAGGGGATTGCTGTGGTGAAGAACACTGCAACAGTGATGCTGAGAGGGACATTACATCAGTTGTGTAAAACCTTACCGCAACAGTGCTTTTCCTTAGTCTTCCTCCCATGCAGAAGTCCACGATCAGACCAATTTCCAGAGTCTTTGCATCATCCGTAACAGACTAATGTCAGAGTCTGGCCATCTGATTATAAGGGCGTCTATTATCTCAGTCTTCAGATGCTCTTCGTGTTTCATTGTTGCAGTCATCACTCTTGGGATGTTCTTCATGTTTCACTGTTGCAGTCATTACATTTGGGTAATCTGCTTGCAGGTTGCCCTCAGTCGGCCTGATTAGTCAGGGGTATAAAACATGCAGCCAACGTCGTTGCATCAGTCTTTCTTGCCGTGCGGTGCCCGAAGCAGAAGCAGTTCGTAAGTGCCGGTTGGTAGACTCCTGAAATTTTCGTTTTCAAGTTTCAGAACCGAAGTCTTCAACTAAAAGCTAAGTAACCCGTTGGGGAAACTTTTTGTTGCTCCTTTCCGATGTCAGTAAAAGTTAATATTTGCATTACTTGTGGAAAGCAAATACCTCCATAAACTGTATTCCTTGCCTAGGCCCTGACCACGATGTACCTTGCTGTCGGTTTTGTGCTTTATTTAATCAGCGCACTATCCGTCAGTATATTTTTGCCTCTAAATATTTTGGTTCTCTGTTTAATTATCCAGAAATGTCGGTTAGCCATTCGACTGCCGGGATTCCGAAAAAACGCTAAAATAAAGACAGACACAGGCTGCCGAGGTCCAAAACTGCCAACGATGCTTCTCCTAAGCCAGTCGCCAGTTCAATGGTACTCAGTGAGGCGCTTTTGCAGCCCCTGATACCCGCTACTTCTGATTCGCAGGCCTCTGCTGAGACCCATTCAGAGTCTGGTATGCCACTAGATACTTCAGCTATGGAACTCGCGGATGTCTCTACCTTGGATGGGTCCGGAGCCGCTGTGCAAGCACCGGCTTCTGAGGGTGTATTCAGGCTTATGGACTTGCATATTAAATCGACGCCTCCTTCATTACTAAGGCCTAAAATCTCAATCCATGTCTAAAAAACTGATGCCCAGGCCACATGCTCAGGCCTCTATGCCTAAAAAACAAATGATAAAAATGGCTGAAGATCTAATAACTGTAGTCAGGGGTAGCCAACCCCCCCCCCCCCCAAGAGGTCTAGGGCTGAGCTGATTATGAATCTTCTGATCAGGATTCTGTTTTTTTCTGACTCCTCTGATCTGGATTTGTCCTTGCCTACTTATGAGGATTCTGATGCAGAGGACTCTATTCCCTCTGCCAAACCCTCCTGAGGATTTTTCTTTTGGAGAAACTTTACATACTCTGAGGGAGCATTTTCACTGGGAAAGCCAGGAATTTTCTGATTCAGTAAAGAGGCTTAGGGATTTCCTTCTACTACCTCAGCATAGGCCTTTGGCTATTCCTTCTGTACTAGACATTGTTGATGCTTTCTCGGAATCCAGCTTGGACCCTGATTCCTTGCCTCCTGCTCCCAGTAAACCCTGAGTCCCATACGTTCCTTTTCAAAAATCCTAATACAGATCCAGAGACTATTTCACAGGAGCCCAAGGGCATTTAAGGCTTCTACTGCTAAAAATCCTACTCCTGATAGAGACTCCAGGGCACTGGATAGGTGGGGTAAAAAGGTTTATACTTCAGCAGCCTTCGCAATTAGAGCTTTAAACTGCCAATTTCATATGTTAATATATCAGCAACATGTTATTGGACTGCTTAAACAGAAAATTATGTTGATTCCCGACTGTCTGGAAAATAAAGACCTGCAGGATTTAATGCATTCTGCTGAGCACGTTCGAAAACATACTTTGCAATGTGGTTTTGATTCTTTAGAGGCCTCTTGCAGTGCTGCTGTTACTGGGTCTGTGCTTAGAAGGCATGCTTGGCTTAATGAGCAATCTTTGCCTGATAATGTTAAAGCTAAATTGTTGGATGCTCCTTTAAATCAGGACCGCCTGTTTGGCAACAAGGCTGAAGGTCTTAAAAAGATGTAAGATAAAGCTAAATCTATGCAAACTGTTAGATTTTTTACAAGTTCAGCCTCCTAGATTTAGTAGACACTGGCCTTCTAAGAATTGGTCCTTTCCAGCCCCTTCCAGTTCTTCTCAAGCCAAACCCAGATACAGCAAAACCCCCAGGTTTTTGCCCCAGGGGGCACAGAACTAAGCAGTGGGGGGGGGGGCTCCACTCCCAAATCTGGGAGTAATAAGATTCCCCCCTATGGTAAACTCTCAATGACTTCTTTTTAAAGTTTCCAAGCACTTATCAACTGACTGCCCCTTTGGGGGGAAAGGTTGCTGTTCATGCAAAGAATTGTGAACGCATTACCCAGGACAAATGGGTTTTAAATATAGTGTCCCAGGGATACAGATTTCACTTCCACACATTGCCAACACCAAGCAGGTGGCCGGACCTACCCCCAAGTCAGTGGCCCAAAAACAAGTACTTTCTCTCTTAAGCATGGGGGCTATTCAGCTGGTACCAGAAGAGGAAAAGGGACAAGGTTTCTACTAGAGACTTTTCCTGGTACCCAGAAAAGACGATTCATGGCGTCCTATCCTGGACCTGTCTACTCTAAACACCTTTCTGGAGGTTCCAAAATTCAACATGCTGACTCTTCACCAATTACTTCCTATGCTAGGCAAAGATGTCTGGTTGGCAGCACTAGATCTAAAAGAAGCATACCTGCACATCTCAGTCAGGAATCTTGCAGAAAATGCCTAAACTTCAAAGCAGGCGCTACACACTTTCAGTTCTCTGCACTGCCCTTTGGCTTATCTACTGCACCCAGCGTATTGCCAAAGTGCCTAGCTCCAGTGATTGCGTTTTGCAGGCAAAGAAGTATTCAGATATACCCGTACCTGAATGATTGTCTAATTCAGGCAGAAAGCCAGGTCATACTTTTGCATCCTCTGGCGTTTGTAAAAAGGGTTCTAACTTGTCTGGGGTACACCATAAACGAAAAGAAATCACAACCCAGTACCCTGTCAAGTTACATTCCTGGGAGCATGCTTGCATACACCTTCCCAGATGGCTTACCTCACGCCAGAAAAGAAAACTCATTTGACAACCTACTTCAAACAAGTGGCCACAAAAACCCTGCTATCTGCAAGACAATACTGCAAGCCTTGGGGTTCATGGCCTCCATCATTTTTCTAATTCCATATGCAAGACTGCATATGAGGAAACTACAGTGGTATCTAAAAAGCCTATGGAGTCATTCTCTCAGCCTAGAAACAATTCCTGTCGTACCTTGCCTAAGCCTAGAGTTCCTTTGATGGCAGAGGCTTGCCACCAAAACAAGGGTCTACCTTTCACACCACCCCCTGCCGCCCAAACTCTAACAGATGCATCAGACTATGCATGGAGGGCTCACCTGGCAGGGAAGTATATTCAGGACAAATGGAACCCAAGTCAAATGCACCTGCATATCAATCAAAAAGAAATGTTGGCTGTACAGAATGCTCTGACAGCCTTCAAGGACTACATTCTTCCAGGACAACTAATGATAAAGACAGACAACACCACTGTTATGTGGTACTTAAACAAGCAGGATGGTACACATTCTTACTCCTCTGCAGACTTGCCATGGCATTGTGGAACACAGCCTTGAGCTACCAAGTGCACCTACAAGCTCGATTCCTGCCAGGAAAGTTAAATACACTGGCAGACTGACTAAGCAGAAACCTCATGGACCCACACGAGTGGAAACTGGAACAAAGGATTTTCAACATGTTGACAAGCGAATGGGGGGAGCCCCGATATAGACCTGTTTGACTCCCCCCAGAACTATCAATTGGGCAAATTTTGCACAAGGACTCCCACAAACGAGCCTGGAAAGTGGATGCTCTGTCCTTCAGCTGGAAAAACCTATCAGTCTATGCCTTCCCCCCCCTCTGACTCTGAGCCCCAACTCCAGCCTGGGACCTTAACTTTGTATTGGAAAAACTCACTCTTCCTCCTTTTGAGCCAGCTGCAACTGCAGAGTTAAAATTCCTTTCTTGGAAAACAGCTTTCCTATTAGCAATTACTTCAGCAAGAAGGGTGTCTGAATTACAGGCCCTTATGGCAGTGGAGCCTTTCATCTTCATTCATGCGGACAGGGTGTCCCTCAGGACCAATCCCTCTTTCATGCCCAAGGTGGTATCCAGTGTGGCTCTTAATCAGCCCATTCATTTGCCAACCTTCTTTTCTAATCTACAGAACAAAGGGGAACCAGATACTGAACTCCTTAGATGTGCACAGACAACTTAGACTTTACTTTGACAGGACTACACCTCAAAGGAAATCTGAACAAATGCTGGTGGCATTTGCTGCAGGGGCAGAGGGGAAGGCTATTTCAAAGCAAACAGTTTCTAAATATATAGGCCATTGCATTCATCTCTGCTGTAAGCACCCTGGAAAACCTATCCCACAAGGGATTAGGCCCCATTCAACCAGGGCTGCATACACCTCTGCAGCCTTTCTCAGAGGTGTCCCTACCAGAGACATCCTAGAAGCTGCTACCTGGAGTTCTGTACATATTTTCACCAAGCATTACCATCTGCCAATTTTCTCTAAATCCAGATCTGGCTTTGCCACTGCAGTCTTGCAGGGCCTTATAGCTTGTCCTAATGCCATCTAAATTCCTCCTCCCATCCTTAGTTTTGGTAATCTACCCAAATGTGATAACTGCAACAGTGAAACACAAAGAACATAGTACAGTTGTGTGCACTTACCATAAATGTAGATGTTGAGTGTATTCACTGTTGCAGTCCTGGTTACCCTCCCTCCAGCCCCATGACTTCTTTTGGCTATGCATCTATTCTCCTTTACTATACTTAAAAGATTTTTGGTGCATTTGCTTTTTTTTTTGGAGGTATAACCTTGTGTATAAATATAAATAAATAAATGTGTGTGTATGTGTGTATATATATATATATATATATATATATATATATTTGCTTCCCATTAGGGGGGCACCTGACATCTGGGGCAAGAAAACTGATGTAATGGCATCGGCTGCATGCTTTATACCCCTGACTACCTGATGTTACGCAAGATGAGACAGCAACTGACGCAGGACCCAAGACTTTTAACACAAGCACTCAAGTCACTCCAAAGCAAGTACAAATATGACTCCGTCATTGTCCATGCCGGCGTGAATGATCTGAGACGTACCTCCTTGGACTACATCAAAAGAGACAGAGGAGCTCTCTGATTATGTAGCCCAGGCCGGTATGACCCTGACCCTGAGCAGCATCTTGCCCTCACCAAGAATGATGCCACAATACAAAGACAAGATGATCAGCTTTAATAATTGGCTCAATTACTGGTGTCATTCTAGGGGGATCCAATGTCTGTCTGCTTGGGATGACATGCTGGACAAGCCACGCTGCTTCGCAAGGGATGGCTTGCACCTGTCACCACTGGGCTTCCGGATATTGGCTAAGGCTCTTGCCACCCCCATAGTGCTTTTTTTAGACAAGGCTCAAAAGACAAACCCACCTCCTTAGAAAACAGTAAAGGAAAAAAACTAAGGGTAATGCTGCTCAACGCCAGAAGTCTAAATCTCAAGATGCAGGCTCTCGAAGCACTCCTCAGTATGGAGAGCATCGATGTCTGTGCAGTAACTGAAACCTGGTTCAAGGCTCCTGAAAGCACCCCAGCCCTACCAGGTTATACCTCGTATCATGCATTTCGGCCCCAAAACCTGGGCCGAACCACAAAAGGAGGGGGGAGTGTCCATATTCATTAAAGACACCCACACCTCCAGGTTAGTGGCAACGCATGAAGCATCTGGGACCATCCATGTGCAACTAAACCGTAGGCAAAACTGCTATACAACTTGTAGCATGCTACAAACCACCCTTGCAATCTCAGGATCTCCATTCAGCCTTCCTGAAGACACTGGAGGATATGAATGTCTCACCAAATACCATCATATTGGGAGACTTCAACTACCCAAACATAGACTGGGTGCATTACTCAAGCCCCAACACCCTAGCCCAAAGGTTCCTGGAATTCATCAACTCAAATGCGATGGAACAACTAGTCACCTCTCCCACAAGGGGAAATAATATACTTGACCTGATCATCACAAACATGGGGACAAAATGCTCAACACAGGAAGTATACCCCTCACTAGTGAGATCAGACCATAAACTAATAACCCTAGATATTCATATCCCTCCTCCACCCCCAGCACAAAAGACCACAGTGAGAAACTTCTCAAAAGCTGACTTTACACTCCTTAGGACTGAAATGGTATCCCTCAAGCCCCGTGGGCCAGTGGAAACCACATCCCACACTGCTGAATCCTTCACAAATGCTTTCTACGGGCATCTCCAAGAGTGCATGGATCATGCAATCCCAAATAAAACCAAGACCCTTTCCACCAAAGGCAGGCATCCTATCTGGTGGACTCCAGCCATAAACAAACTTTATAACAAGAGAAGGAAGCTACTACAAGACAGAGCAAAATCCTATAAAGGGAAGGCATCCCTGATCAGCACTAGCAAAAAACTACGTTCGCTAATAAAATAATCAAAGGCCAACTTCGAGAGAAAAATCGCTAAGGACACTAAAGATAATCACAAGGCCTTCTTCAGTTATGTTAGAAACCTGGGCGGAAACCCTCAGATATGCGCAAAGTTAGTTCATAACGGCAAAAAATACACTGAACCCACAGATATTGCCAACATACTGGCAGACAGGTTCAGTGCAAATTTCTCCCCTCCCTCTCCCCCAAAAGACGAAATAAATATCTCAGCTGATTGCAACCTCCCTGAAATCTCAGATGTCCAGGTGAGAGCTGCCCTCAGCAAAGCTAAAAATACAGCATCCATGGGACCTGACGGTGTCCCGGGTTGCATGCTACATGAACTCCTAGAGGAGCTAAACCCGCACATAAGAACGCTGTTTAATCTTAGCCTTGCTACAGGATATGTCCCTGAACACTGACGTACAGCTACAGTGGTCCCACTCCACAAAGGTGACACCTCTACAGACCCTGGAAACTACCGCCCCATAAGCTTGACCAGCCTGGTCTGCAAAGCTATGGAAAGGATCATTATGGAACTCATAAACAGACATCGGGGACCTACAGACAATTGACCCTACCCAGTTCGGCTTTGTAAAAGGCAGATCCTGTCTTTTAAATCTGGTGGACTTTTTTGAGACAGTCACTAGAGCCATCGATGAAGGCAAGGCAGTTCATACAGCCTACCTGGATCTGGCAAAAGCCTTCGACACAATACCCCACTCAGGCATCATAGACAAGCTCAACAGCTTAAATGTAAACCCGTTTGTCACAAGATGGGTTGCAAACTGGCTAAAGGACAGAACCCACAAAGTCAGAATAGCTGGAGCTATGTCAGACTCTAAGCCAGTCACAAGTGGAGTCCCACAGGGCTCTGTCTTGGGACCCCTCTTCGGCATTTATTTCTCAGATGTGCAGGCAAACATAGGGGGGTTGTGGCTGACAAAGTTCGCAGATGATTGCAAACTAGGCGCCATAGTCGACACACCAGCTGTGACACATGCATCCTCCAGAAGGGCCTCACAGAAACAGACGACTGGTGCCAGAGTCATGGCCTTAAACTAAATGCCAAAAAATGTATAGTCATCCCCTTTGGAAAAAAACAAAGTGCCCACAAATTACCACATAGGTGGTAATCCATTAAGTACGGAAAAAGTAATCCGAGACCTGGGGACCCAAGTTGACAGTGACCTCTCATTTGACACCCACGTCGCCAAAGTGGTTAGAAAGACCTTCTACCTTGCCCACCTTATCATGAAGGGATTCACATCCAGATCAAAGGATGCCATTGTACCCTTATATTCCTCCCTTATCAGGCCTATGATTGAGTACAATGCCCCATTTGGTATGTACCACACCCGACACCTGCAACAGCTGGAGAGACCCCAAAAGTACCTTACCAAGAGGATCAAGGGTCTCCAACATATGTCATATGCTGCCAGACTGAAAAAGCTCCAGCTCTATTCAGTAGCATACCGCCTGCTCAGAGGTGATCTGTGCCTTACGTACAAGGCCATGTCCAATTCAGAATTAATGGACATGCTCCACCTCAAAAAATCCAAATCCATCAGAGCCACGAGAGCTAAAGATCTAAATCTCAGCACAAATATGAATAGGACATGCTGGAGGGACAGATTCATAACCCAGAGGCTTCCCGCACTCTGGAACAGGATACCTGTCCATGTTAGGCAGAGCCCCTCACTGACTCTCTTCAAGAGAAATCTGGACGAATGGATGGGTGATTGTAGATTTACCCCGGGGGTCATCTGTGTCATTGCTAGATAGAGGCACAGTAAACTAAATTTACTTTAAATTGTACACTTTTGTATCATTACATGGGGTGGCGAAAGCCACATACACTTTGGCTAGGCTTATAAATGCCCTAGGGCAGATAGCCTAGTACTATACTATGAAGCTATGATAATCAGGCTGACTGAGGGCTACTGCAAGCAAGATAACCCAAATGTGATCACTGCAACAGTGAATACACTCCAGCTACATTTATGGTAAGTGTACACAACTGTACTTTTCCCTCCAGCCCCCTGGCTTTCTCTATCTTTCTACCTCTTCTCTCTATGGGCCATTCCTAATGGCATTGGTATTAATTTTTACTGCTGGTGTTCCCCATGATATACTTGCTTCCTATTTGGGGGCTCCTGAAATTTGGGGCAAAAAAAAATGATGGAATGGCGTTGGCTGCCTGTTTTATACCCCTGATGACCTGCTGTCATGGAAGAAACGACAGCATCCAACACAGAAATCCTAAGACTCTGGTAATTTTGCCGACTGAGGGCTACCTGCAAGCAGATAACCCACGTGTGATGACTGCAACTGTGTGAATACACTGTACCATCTACATTTATGGTAAGTGTACACAACTGTACTTTTATCCTGCCAGGAGTAGCCCTCAGTTGGACTGAATACCAAAGGCATAGTATTTCTGGGTCAGTTGCTGTCCTATTGGTACCTGACGTCAGATGTATAAAAACAGGCAGCCAACGCCATTACCCTAGTCTTTCTTGCCAAGGAGCCCGAAGCAGAAGTAGTTTGCACTACTCGGCCGCTACCTGAGTTTTCGTTTCCGAAATAGGATCATCTTGAAGTCTTCTAAAGCCAAGTAACCCTTTGGGGATCCTTTTTTCTTGCTCTAACCGATGTCAGAAAAAGTTAACAGTTGTCTCACCTGTGGAAAGCAAATACCACACCGAGATTTCCTTTCTTACTATGTCACCTGTTTAGTCCCAGACCACGATGTACCTCGCTGCCGGTTTTGTGCTTTGTACAGTGTCCTAACTGTTCGTCGTTGGGCCCTTATTGTAGCTAAATACTTTAATTCTCTCTCTCTGTATTCTGAAATGGCTTCGGTAAGCCATCCGACTACCTATCTTCCAAGAAAACAAGGATAAAGACTGAAACAAACCGCGCAGGTCCAAAACTGCCAACGACGCTTCCATTAAGCTAGTCGCCAGTTCGCCGGTACTTTTGCAACTCCTGATGCCCGCTTCAGTGACCTGTTTGGAGTCTGGCATGCCCCAAGACTCTCTGACAATGGAACCTGCGGATGTCTCTACCTTGGATGGGTCTTGAGCCGCTGTGCAGTCACCCCCTTCTGAGGAAGCTCTTCACACTAATGTTCGACACAAACCGGTGACTTTTTTCGCATCTTGTTCTTTCTAAAACTACTGAGTTTCGAAGGCCAAGAGTACGAGCTATGCCTAAAAAAAGACCCAATCTCTAGCAGCTGCTTCCTTTCCACAAGTTCAGATGCTTAAAATGGCAGAAGACTTGATCATGCATGCTGATTAGGGGAAGCCAGCCTTCCCCTGGTGAAAGAGAGAGACTTCTCCCCCAGCAGCTTTATCTGACCAAGAATGCGACAACTCTGAGGTTTCTGATTATGAAGACATGCCCTTATCTGCTTATGAGGATTCAGATGCAGAGGAATCCAATCCTTCTGCCTCCCCTCCAGCGGATTTATCTTTTAGTGAAACCCTACATATTTTGAGAGAGCATTTCCATTGCGAATGACAGGATTATCGTCTGTCCAAAAAGAGACTCGTGGAATTTTTAAATCTACCACAGCACAGACCCTTAGCTATCCCTCCTGTTCTGGATGTTATAGATGATGTCTTTATGGAGTCCAGTCCAACTCCTGATGCTTTACCCTCTGCTCCTAATCAAAATCGACAACACCACAGTGATGTGGTACATAAGCAAGGGGGAACCCACTCTGCAGGCTAGCCATGACCCTGTGGAGCACAGCCGCAGCCATGCACATTTACCTGCAAGCTCATTTCCTGCCAGATTACCAAAACTCTCTGGCAGACAACCTAAGCAGAAATCTGCTAGACCCGCAATTAAACCACAACACCTTCAGCCTTGTGACCCAGAAATGGGGTACTCCGAAGGTGGACCCTTTTGCCTCCCCCTACAACCACCAGCTCAGCAATTTTTGCACCAGGGTTTCTCACAGCAAGGCCTGGAAAGTGGATGCCTTATCCTCCAGATGGCAAACCTGTCAATCTATGCATTTCCCCCTCTACCTCTTCTTACAAGAGTATTACTCAAGATAAGGGAGGAAAGTCCAAGGGAAATCTTGATTGCCCCAGACTGGCCACGCCAACACTGATACCCACTACTGGCGCAGTCTGTCACCATTGCCTCCATGGTACCTACTCCAAATCCCTACTCTCCTGACTCTGCAGGAGGGACGATTCTTGCCTCCACAGTTGCAGACCCTGAACCTTGCAGCCTGGTTTATTCACTTGACTTCTCCAGTGGACAGCCTAAGCAAGGAGGTACTGTATGTCATACGTGAAGCCAGACGACCCAGTACAAGGAAATCCTATGCTGACAAGTGGAAAAGTTATTGTTCCTGGATTCACACTAAAGGAGCGGATACAGCACAGTCCTCCTTGCCTCTCATCCTGGATTACTTAGCAGACCTACTCCACAGTGGCCTCTCCTTCTCCGTTAAGATCCATGCCTCTGCCATCTCTGCTCATTTACATCACTGAGCCATCTCTCTTCTCTCACCTTCTCATCAAGCAATCCCTGATGGGGGCTAACAACTTAAGGCCACCAAGAAGAGCCCCCACCCTTGCTTGGGACCTTAACTATGTGTTGGAAAAGCTCATGCTACCCTCCTTTGAGCCTGCAGCATCAGCAGAGTTAATTTCTCTTGGAAAACAGCCTTGCTTCTGGCCATCACTTCAGCTAGAAGAATGTCTGAGCTACAAGCACTTATGGCTGTGGAACCCTTCAATGTTAAGTTGTCTATCTCGCCTTCATTCTTGCTGGTTGGGTACGAAGCCAGTCCTCGGCCATCTTCAAAAGGTCGAGAGCTGCATACTGGCTCGAGGCCACCCCATATCCCATGATGCCTGGCGCTAGATACCCAGATCTCATTTGCTGCTTCTACTGTGAGGTTGTCTACTAGCTCAGGTCGTATATTTTCATTATTTAATCATTTTTGATCAATATTGATAGCTAGTGTAGATTGTTTAGACTAGTTAATCTTTAGATATATATATATCTTTCTCTCTCTCTCTCTCTCTATATATATATATATATATATATATATATATACTTGTAGTTTTCTTTTACAAACTTCCTCTATCCCTTCAGAAAACTCATTTTAGTTAGTTTTCCCCTCCCCCTCTCTCTTTTCTGAAGTAGCCATTTGTTAGAGGCTAACCTATTTTTCTTTTAAAAAAAAAAAATTTATATATATATATATATATATATATATATATATATATATATATATATACATATATATTAGTATTTACTTAGTTTAGTCTTCTTATAGTTAGACTATTGTGTGTATCCTTCACTGTTTTTGGGTGTGGTAACTTTGTGTGTGTGTTTTTTATAGTTAATATACTTAAATTGTTATAGCAGTATATTGTGTTTGGTATCCCTTTAAGTATGTCCAAGGATACCAAGGTGTCCGGATTTAAGAAGTGTGATTCATGCTGTCAGAAGATGTCTCTGACAGATGGGTCACACTTGTGTCTATTGTCTCGGCGCCGTGCACCTGCAGGACTCTTGTTCGGTTTGCCATGCCTTCAGCCCAAGAGTCCTGCAGGAGTGTAAAAATAAGTTAATCCTACGTGGATTATCCAAGCAGGATTCACCGGCAAAGACTCAGCCCGTGAAGGCCTCTAAACCAAAATCTTCAGCTCCCAGTTCGGAGCAGTCGATGGGTGAAGCTGTTCCTTCAGCCTTGGTTCCGGCCGGAACTGATTTACCTGCCTCCCAGTCGGTTCCAACTCCCCCTTTGGAGCCGACTGGAAGTCGAAAGGGATCTAGGTCTCCCTCCCTGGAGTCGATACACTCTGCTCCGAGGTCTCCTCTGCTCCAATTGGAGCACAGTCATCGATCCCACTCTTCTCTGTCCTCAAGACTATCCGATCATGATGCGGAGAGTGTGGTCAGTAGGCTGTTAAAATCGCAGGCACTAGCAAAAATGTTGTCCAGCCCCCCTCATCAGGTGTCGGCTCCGTCCATATCTGCTGTTTTTCCTCCGACTCCTTCCTTGAGCTCGGAGCCGGATTTCATTGCGGTTCGAGTCGTGGAACCACCGGCACCGATACCTTCTGCTTCGGTTCCGTTGTTGGCTCCGATCACTTCTTTAGTACCGTCCTTGGAAGGGTCTGGGTGCCGAGACTCCCTCAGCTCCGAGGGGGCGAGTTGCATTGGACCCTTGTCCGACCCCGTTCTCCCTCTCGGGGCTTCGGCGCAGGTGAGCTTGGCTCCTACATCGGCTTCTGAGCCGTCCCCCTCGGTGCAGAGAGGGATTCCGGTCTCTTCGGAACTGGATCCTTCTCTGCATCCAAGCAGGGACGCCTTCGAGGTCATGAGCGTGTTGGCTCCTGAGTCAGCCCCACGATCATCCCCACTGGCTCCTCCCACTATGGTGCCTGCATCTGCCTCTGTCCCTCCTCCAGACCTCAAGCGTGGGGAACCAACGCTCCAGGGCACCCCCTTGGGTGTATCTTCCTCTTCCGAGGCCTCCCCTGATCATTCAGAGGAGCCACCTCGTAAGAGAAAATGCAAGAGGAAGCATGTTGACTCTCCTGAGTCTGTCACATCAGATACCGACTTGGAGGATTCGGAAGGGTCCCCGAGATACCCCTCTGAAGATGTCTCCTTTTCAGACATCCTTGAGATGCTTAGGCAGAGGGGGGAACTGGACTACCCTTAGCCCCTCCGAGGATGAGTCTGTATTCCTGGATGCGTTTGGTTCCCGACCTTCCACCTCCTTGGGTGTCTCTGCCTTTCAACTCACTCATGTCCGTGGTGGCTCAGAAGGCGTGCTCAGCTCCAGACACAGTGGAACCCACCCCTAGAAGACACGCTAAATTCATAACTGCACCACAGGATGAACAGTTTTTGACCAAAGGTGTCCCTGTTGATGCCATGGTGGTAGCGGCGGCCACGAAGGAGTTGGCTGAAACTTCATCTGTCCATCCCCCTATCAAGGAGTCCAGGACGATGGACAGATATGGGAAGCGGATGTTCTCTTCAGCGACTTTTTCTATGAGGTCTCTGAATTACTTGTGTCAATTTACCCGCCTTCAAAGGGATCTCCTTTAAGGAGCTCTGAGATACCCTCCAAGATCCATCAGCTGAGGGGGCCCGGGCTAAGGGCTGGAGACTCTTAAGTCAGTGGTGAACTCCTCCACGAGGCTCATTTCTTACGCAGCCGATGGTGCGAGTAGAGCCTCAGGCACAGGTGTTGCTCTGACATGTTTGGATGCGGCTATGTAACTTTGTGGAACCTTTCAGAGCGTCTTTCACCAACACCCCCTTCGATTGTTCCTCTCTTTTTGGATCACAGCTGAAGGACACCCTTACCAGGTGTGAACAGGAAGGCAAGAGTCTCTCTGCCGTGGGAGTCCATTTTTCCACTCCTTCCAAACCATATCCCAAGGGTCAGAAGAGAGGAAAGATGTGGTTCCAGAAATCTCAGGGAACCTTGCCGGACACACGTGGTGAGTTTCCCATCCAGGGGCAGAGGAGGGAACAATAATAGACGCCACCCTCGTGGCAGAGAGGGTCTGCAAAACCAGGGTAGCAGAGAATCCTTCTCTGAGAAGCTCTCCCACCATCCCTGAAGGGTTGCCCGACTGTTCACTTTCAGAGGCAGTCGGGGGAAGATTATCACTGTACCCAAGAGCCTGGCAAGACATAACACAAGACAAATGGGTACAGTCAGTTATATCCGGAGGCTACAGAATACACTTCATTCACACTCCCGTAAAGTCTTACAAGTCCCTTCCAGATGTTCCACCCAATCTAAGGGACCAAGCAGTAAAAGAAATTTCAGAACTGCTAAGAAAGAGCCATCCAGCAAGTCCCAGCAGATCAGCAAGGATCCGGAATTTACTCAAGGTTCTTTTTGGTACCAAAAAAGATAGGGGACTGGAGGACCCATTCTGGATCTCAGCAGACTGAACAGGTCTGTACAAAGAACCAAGTTTCGGATGGTCACGTTACAGTCCATTATGCCCTTTCTGGGTCAGGACAATTGGATGTGCTCCCTAGATCTTCAGGACGTGCACTACCACGTCAAAATGGACAGACGCTCCAGATGATTCCTCTGCTTCCGGCTGGGAGCCAGCCATTACCAGTTGAGAGCTCTGCCCTTTGGTTTCACCACAGCCTCCCGGGTGTTCACCAAATGCATGGCAGTAGTTACCGCTCACCTGAGACGGCAAGGATTCCAGGTGTTTCCATATCTAGACGACTTGCTCCTTACTGCTACCACCAGGCATCACCTTCTGCGAGCCAGGGACTTCACTATCTACACTTGCTCCAGACTAGGTATCTCAATAAATTTCAAAAAGTCTGCATTGTCTCCCTGTCAGTCTATCACCTTTATAGGCGCAAATTTAAATACAAAAGGCATGTTAGCGAGCCTTACACCAGACAGGGTATTAGTGATTCGTCAACATGTACAGGTCTTATTAGCATGCAAGAGAATTCAAGCCAGGTTCGTCCTCCAAACTCTAGGTCTCATGGCAGCAGCTGTCATACTTGTTCCTCTAGCTAGTTTTCACATGAGGATCCTCCAGTGGCTGCTTTTCACCCAATGGTCCTTCCAGCAGTGTCCCATGTCTCACATGATTATGATCACGGAAGCATGCAAAAAGCACCTTCCATGGTGGGTGGTCTCCACATCAGTATCCCTAGGCAGACCATTTGTACTTCCCCCTCCAGTTGCTACGGTTACCATGGATGCTTCCCTGATCGGGGGGGGGGGGGCATTATCAGGGCAGGACAGTCCAAGGCACCTGGCAACCTCACGAGTACCACCTGCATGTAAACGTCTTGGAGATGAGGGCCGTGCTTCTAGCGTTGCAAGCTCTACAGGACTCTCTTCCTACCGGGACCATTGCAATTCAAACGGACAATATGTCAGTAGTGTGGTGCATCAACAAGCAGGGAGGAACCAAGTCCTACCCCCTATGTCGAGAAGCACTCCGACTCTGGCAGTGGGCGATCTCTTCCCAGCAGTTTCTGATCGCAACACACATCCTTGGGAAGTCCAGCGTCATAGCAGATAGACTGATCAGAGCAATTCTCATGCCTCACGAGTGGTCTCTGAATCAAGTAGTTGCGGACCAGATATTCCGCAGATGGGGCCAGCCTTGCTGCGACCTTTTTGCCACCCCCTTCAACAGCAAAACACATACTCATTCGGCTTGTTTTTCCAGAGGTTTTGCGATCTCCCAGTCAGATAAGTACCGTATTGGGGTTTTTCTTCTAAAGTAATATTTAAAAATGTTAATTGAAGTGTGGGAAGCAAATCCTGCATATAGGTAGTGCTCAGACCATAAAAAATAATGTCCATAAATGTCCTGATTGTGCTGAAGTCTGAGTGAAGACCCTTAAATGCAGGGCTAAAGTGCTAGCCACTCATATTAAATCTTCGCTTTCGGTTCCCTCAGTCTTAGCAAACCCCAGCTTCTGCCAGCATCATTCTTAAAAAATGCAACGACAAAAAATACAGGGAATGTATTGATGAAGCTTTGGCCCATGCTACCAAGTCATCTTTTCAGGTGAGGCACCTTTGCAACCTCCCTGTTCCAGCAAATGCTAGGTTCAAATCCACTGACATGACCTTTTTTGGGGGGGTGGGGGACCACTGTGGTTTCTCTCCTGTTCACTTCCACAACATTGTCTCTCAGATCTGAGGTTGCTCAATAGGGGGGGGGGGGCTTAGTATTTTTTGCCATGGAACCCCAGACCAAGGTCGCTGTCAGATAACTGTGTCCTTAAGTTGTCTTGACAAAATTGATGCTTAAACTGCAGAGCACAGTCAGACTACCTCTTGTAGTCTTGCCCCTCTGCCACTTCAGCTCAAGTTGAAGTCCAAGACCTTTTAAAAATAGCCCAGGAGTTTGTGGCCTTCATGAAATCCCAGGGAGCCCAGCCAGTCAGATGACCCCTAAAGCCTCCCCCTTCTAAAAGACATAGGGTGTGGCTCTTCAAGAAGAATCACATCTCAGACTCTGAAGATGGGTTGTCGTACCCTCAGTACCTGCCATTCCAACCTTATCCTGACTATCTTTGGGAGATACCCTTCATAAAATGAAGGAAGCCTTCATTTGGGATGAAAACAGATGTCCCTCTATTCCTGTGTTGCAGTATTCTAAGTGTAGGATTCTCCGCCTCAGGTGACCTGAACGTTGGCTCCTATACAAAAGCTTAAGCCTGGTTGCTGCAGGTGCGTGAGAAGTCACATGTAGGGCACAGACCTCTGAACTTTTCAGCTGCAGTCAACCATCACAGTGATCACTTCGCTCCTCTGCTTTCAAGATGTCTAAAAGCCAAGTACCCCATTGGGGATTTTGTTTTGCTTGTTTGAGCTTGGTTTGCTGGCCAACCCCCCTCCCATTAGCAGATTTTTGCTAAGGGGGTAAATGCCAATGCAGGTACCAGATTCTGGACAAGGACACGCACAACCATTGTGTTTTTTGCATAGGCAGAGAACACGACCATACCTCTTGCCCTGTTTGTCAGTCCTTTATGCCGAAGACACTTAGAAGCAGTCTGGCTGCCCTTAATCTGTGCCTAGAAAACCATGGGCTTAAATTAGTGCCCAGTATGGATCCAGAGTCGGCTGCCCCAACGGAGCCACCACGAAAAAAGGCCAAGTTGCCAAGGCCTAGTACTTCTGCCACTACATCAGATGTCCCTTGAATTTCCAATTTAGGGATTGAGGGATGTCCATTAGAGCAGTATACTTCGTCCACTCTCCTCAAAGAAACGACTTTGGAAGTAACAGCCAGCATGTCCATGGAGGCAGCTCAGACGTTGGTCCCTACTGAGTCGAGGGGGAACCAGCCACTGCTAGATGACACTGGGATGCCACTACCTGAAGCCCCAGCTCCTGTCCAAGCCCCCGAAACTAGGCCTTCTCCTAGGACTACTCCTTTAAAAAAGAAGCAGAAAACTTAACACCTTCCCCCCATCCATGAAGGGAGTTCCTGACTGGCAATCTTTCACCCACTCCTTGATGCAGGCCTTCATGGCCCTTAGGCCCACAGCCTCTTCACCTTCCACCATTCATTTTCTCAGGCCTAGGCCTGCCTCAGCTTCTATCCACCTTCCCACTTCCCATGAATGAGGTAGAACAGGAGGTTTACTCCTAATCTTCTGATGAGTCCATTACTTATCCATCTGAAAGTGCCTCTCCACTAGAATACTATTTCCCTGATGAATCCATAGAAGGGTATTCTCCACTAGATGATATCATCTTTGGGGAGGCCATCACAAAGATGAAAGAATACTTCAAATGGGACACTTCCAGAATGACTGAAACTCGAGAGGTACTTTGAGTTACTTCAAGTGGAATCTCCCTCTCCTTCAGCCATTCCACCAGTTATACCTGCCTACCTTGATGCATTCTCTTCAGCATTAAAATCCCAGACTCACAACCACCTGACCGTTTTTATAAAGTGCCAGTTGAACAAAAATTCCAGGTAAAACCACCCCTGGCACATCCAGCAGTGATTGCTGTATTCTCTGACAAGCAGTCAAGACCGATTGCCCTCCTAATCTCTTTTGGCTAGTGACAAAGTAAGAACATGGACAGGATGGGAAAGAATGCTTATACCTCCTCATCCCTAGCCTTCAGAGCCATAAACTATTAAACCCATGTGATAAAATGCTTTGGACCTAGTGTCCTAAGCTTCTACCCTCCTGTCATTCATGCCCGACTGCCATAGCAAAACAGAGGTAGCATCAAAACTGCTCCTGCCTTCTCAAGTGGTCAGACATGCTATTAGATGCAGTTATGATGCAGCAGAGGCCTCTGCAATGTCTGCTGCTTCTGCATCAGTGCTATGTTGATACTCATGGCTATGTTTCAACCCCTACCAGAGGACTTCAGGTGTAAAATCCTTGATGCCCCTCTAGATCACAACATTCTGTTTGGTAAGCAGTTTGCAGACCTCTCTAAAAACCTTCAGTAGAAAAGTAAAGAGCTTCAAGACATTAACTCATTCAATCTGGAGCAGCTCACAAAAAGCTGCCTGCTTAATTCCACCATAGGAACAACAGTGCAGCCTGAGCTCATTTTCAGAAAATCCATTTGGAATACCATACAGAAAACAAATGTTAACTCTTTAACTATAAGAGCTAGACTAAAAATGTAAATGCGGAAGTTGTTCAGCAGACACTGACCTTTCCAGCAGTGCAAATGTTGATAGTGCATATCAGTCATCATTAAATATTTGGCAAGGAATGTTGATATTGTGCATAGCATATTTTTACCTTTTTGGAAAAGCAAAGCACAATATATTGGTCGATGTACCATGCAGACCCATACAATTTGAGTTTAATTTGTTAGTATGAATGTCAGCTTTAAAATGATACCTTAACCATTACTGTGTGATGCTCCTTTCTTGAGATATTCACAGAAATATGATTAATATATTTCTCATAATTGATTAAACAGTGCATAATATCTCATCACCTGTAACAGACAGAGCCTACATATCAGTGTAGAAGTTGTGCATCTGAATGTCAGCTTCAAACTGATGCATCATTTGTGTGACCACCATGCTCCCTTGCAAATGTATGGGCATAATAAGTATTGTAAATGTATAATTTTCATAATTTTACAAGACTAAAACTCTATCTGTACATGTGTACAGTGCGCAGACATTTCTTTTACCATGTTGTAAGGAGTAACACTGTCTTCAAAATTAGGTATTACTTGGCACACTGACATGTTCCCTTGCAAAGTTATTTACCAAAATATGAAAAAAATCATGATTTCCATAACCTAAGTCCGAAACCAACTTTGATATCTGCACAGGAGTACAACATACAGGAACCATTCTTTTACCATGTTAGAACTATCAATACTGTTATCGGAATGAGGTATTAGCACATTCAGATGCTCCCTTGCAAAGTTATTTACCAAAATATGAAAAAAAAATCATAATTTCCATAACCTAAGTCCTAACAAAACTGATATATGTACATGTGTACAGCATTCAGAAGCAGTTGTTTTACCATGTAGACACGCATGATTGTAAATATAAACATTCTTGGTGTAGCCAACATACTGCTGAATGGGTACATGTAAAGAGAAAAAGCAAGGTAAGGACTGCCACTCCACTAATGAGCCCAGGACAGGCACGGGACAGTGGCAGGCAAGGCCATCTCATCTGTCCGATAGCTTTGCTGGCTACCCACTCAGACAGCTGATAACACTGCAGTCTCGCGACGACCTCCTGCGTCAGCAGTCTGCCTTACCTGCCTTTTCTCTTTACAGGTGTCCATTCAGCAGTGGACCTAAGGGATCAATTTCTGTATTGGTAAGCCCTTCCTGTCATTTAAACTCTACACATGCCTGATAAAAGCAGACTGAAAAAACAAGTATTGCAGGATGGTCACTGACATATTAGATTGTACGTGGTAGCACTCTCCCGAAACGGTTCTTTCTCAGCATCCTCACTACCTCCTTACCACAGTTTGCTAAACTCAGAAAAATATTTTACACATTTCATAATAGTGTTTTACTTACTATACTGGTCTTACTTGGTCATAGGTGTTTTTCCTTTCTTCTCACAAGCTGCATGTTAGCAATCCTGCATAGCTCTCCTCACGCCATTGTGGAGGTCGGTCAAGAACAACACAATGCCCTCCTCAGTTAGGTGAAAGACATCCCTTCTGAACAGGTGAACATCTTCTGCGGTGATGCTGTCATGGCAGATTATATATCCACCAACCCTGTGCATCAAGCCATGCACGAACCCTTTCTGTAAACGTTTGGCCTTGTGAGCTGCCCGTTAACTGTTTGCTGTTTTCAGTATCTGTCGAATTACATCAGACCACACAAAATGACTACGTGGCCACCAAAACTTCAGGTCTTCAAAAATTTCTGAGAGTTGAAACTGTAGCCTTCCAAGTGGTTCACTGATGACATTATTCCCTCCAATGTGCAGCACAAGAATGTCAGGCTCAGGGTAGGTGGAACACTTCTCTTCCAACAACTGCAGTAGTCCGCTCCAATGCATAACTCTTGTTGCAATCCAGTATACCTTCTTGTTGCAATCAAGTATACCTTCACACTGGATGTGGGAAAGCTCAAGTTGTACCCGGTGTTCAGTCAGCCCAGTGAATGTAGGAATGGCCACATACCCACACTGTCAGTTGTCGTTCTCCTGGTCGTGAAGCCATGCCAATGTCAGAAGGTGGACAAACCTGCAGAGGAAAGAAAATGCAAACAGATTAATGATATTTGACAGATGTATTGGAAGACTATATGTATATCATAAGCATTACTTGGTTAGCCCATCCAAATCTTCCATCATATCCACAGGGACAGTATTCTTTGCATTAGGTACATAAGTGGTGGTGACTCTTCAGAGGTACATACCTACTACCCGTGAAAACAAATGAGACATAATGACAAGGGGGCATAGAAAGGGCACATGTAAAGAGAAAAAGCAGGGTAAGGACCGCCGCTCCACTAATATGCCAAGGACAGGCATGGGGCTCCAGATGTTGGCTATCTGAAGCGTCCCATAGCTGTGCTGGCTGCCCACTCAGACTGCTGATAACACTATTGTCTCACAACCTCCTTCAGTGTCAGCAGTCTGCCTTGCCTCTGTTTTTTCTCTTTACATGTGCCCATTCAGCAATGGACCTAAGGAATGAGGGACTGAAGTAACTCACTAATTGCTGCCCTGACCTTCATACATTTACTACCCTCAGCTACATGCTTTAACTACACCTGAAGGGAGGGAGACTGAGTGGAGGGGCTACATCAAGGCAACATGTTAAAAGACCAAGACTGACCCAGGCTGTCTTTTTGCATGTGTCCTTTCCCGGAGGGAAACATTGCATCACAGTGGCACCCTCAAGGCCATGCTTACCTAGGACAGCAGCACTATGGGACTGAACTGAAGAGTCTCCAAGTTCCCAACTGTGATCCAGGTGGATCACAAGATCCATGCTGGCTGGGTATGCCCCCTGCAATGCATCCACCAACTCAAGAGCATACACATCTTGATTTGTCTTGTGCATCGCAACATGTGCCATTCCTGACATCAGTTACCCACGAGAAATTTATGGCCATGGTATTCGCCAAAGCATTCGACACACAGGTTGACCTTGCAAGTCGGGCACCCCCATGATGACTCAGCACGTTTACCCTTGCTGGCACAGTTTTTGCATCTTGATTTACGCCATTTCACCGGAAAGTGAGAACCATGCTCAAATCGGCTCACAGCCTCTGGGACAGTAATCTCAGTGCATCTTTTCCTCTTCATGTAACTGGCAAGTAGATGCAAGCCTAGGTTCCTTCGGAACTGGAACTGTGTTGCTGGAGTAGCACGTCCAGAGCATAAGAGTTGCTGGTGGCTGATATTTTCATGGAATTTAATGAAAACATTGACAATGGCCACATCCCATAAGAACCAGAACAAGTACAGCCACCATTTGCGGACCTTTCTGGCAGTGGGATACTGTGTCCTGAGCTGATCTGCTCGTTCCACCCCATTCATGTAACTGTTATACATGTTTACAACTGGTGGACATGGCACCGATGCCTTGCTTCCATCACGCTTTCTCCTGTGTGTGCTGGAGACTGGCAAGGTTGGGTTGCAGTTAGTTGACAGGAGGAATACTGGGTTGCTATCCTTCCATTTAGTAGTTAGCAGTGGTCCACTCTGCAATTGCTTGTAGTAGCCTCGAGCTGCTTTTCTGATGGCTTGTCTGTTGAATGTTGGAGGCCATCCTGACCTATTGGTGCACATGGTTCCACAACAGTAGAGATAATCTTTCAGCAATTGCTGTGCCAGCGGAACAGAGGTAAAGAAGTTATCAAAGTAAATGTGATGCTTCTTGCCATTCAGTCCCCTAGTTAAGTCGACCAAAACTGTGTGCCAGTCCGACCTCTGTATTCTGCTCTGTTTTTCCAGTGTATAGCTGGAATTCACATACATACCCATTGGTCGAGTTTGCCAACACCCACACATTAATGCTATACCTCTCGGGCTTACCAGGCATAAACTGTCTAAATGTCGAGCATCCACGGAAGCCAACCATGGGTTCGTCTACAGCCACCTCACGATGCACATTGTAATGTGTCCTGCATGCATGAAGTACCGCATCCAGTATTGGCTGTATGTGATGTAGCTTGTCATGACCCCCAGAGCCCTGTGGTAGCCTCAGGCTGTTATCGTTGCAGTGGAAGTACTGCTGAATTTTTTCAAACCTATCTCTGGTCATGTACTCCGCTATTGGGAAGCGACCATATACATGGTGCATTTCCCAGTACTGCTTGTATTAACATGTACAATAGACATGTATATACTGACACCTAGAAATGTGCGCATGTCTCCTGGGCAAACAGGACTCCACCGCATATCAACCTTGCCTGCTGCGGCCTGCCTCTGTGCAGTATAAGCAATTTAGTTTCATTAGCAATATGGGTGTACAGCTCCTCTGGGAACATCAAATTCATGAAGTCAATCTCTGTGCTGTCTGAGCCCAAGTGATTTACTGGTCCTACTGGCCCCACAAATTCCTCAATGTGTAAAGTTTGGAGGAGTTTTTCCCATGTGATCTTGCGTGGTGGGCATGCTTGGTGTACCAGACTGGGTTATGTGGAACCGTTGGGAATGGACAGGGCTGAAGGGTTGAGAGATGGTGCTCTCTCAATGCCAGTAGCAACTGTACTGCATGCAGTTGGTGGTGAACTGACATGTTCCCTGCTGAGGCACAACCATATCATTGCTTGACAACTAGCTATGGACTCTTATCTAGTGGATTTTCTCCATCCCAGGCACCGTACTGTGGACAACTTTCCATGTCATACACAGTCGAAGGCACATCCACACCCTTGTCAGCACTTGCAATGCCATGCACTGTGGAGGATTGCATAGTTGTCAGTCATACCTCGTGCTTTCTTGAACACAGATAAAGGCAAGTCATCATCTGTCGTACCCTGAATGCACTGAGTGGCCATCGTGTTGCCACCTTCCTTAGGTGTGCAAGTGGCAACTCATCCTCACTGTCATGGTCAGTGTCCATAATTACTGGTCATGTCTGCTTTGGCAACTTGTAGTGGTCTTTCAGGAATGGCGGGCACAGGGGTATCATCCGTATCACAGGCAATGGCCTTTTCACGCAGACGTGCGAGCAGAATATCATCCTCTGTCGTCATCATCCTCACTCTGGTTGGCATTATGTGGTGCCTCAAGGTGCATACCATTGTCTGAACCACTGCTACAACCATCGGAGTCAGTTTTATCACCCAACAGGTAAATGCTGCTTGCTTTCTCCTCGACAGATGGCATCTTTGGTGGTGGCTGTGTTGCTTTACACTTGAAATCACACCTGAAAAACACAATGATATACAACTTTCTGATGTAATATACCTGCACAGAGGCACGTGAAAAGCCATGCACCTATCCATCTCTATATTTCTGTCTGTATATCTGTCTGTATATTTCTATAGCTATATGTCTCTAGTTCTAGATCTATATACATTTTTATATATATATATATATATATATATATATATGTACACACACACACACATATATATATATATATATATATATATATATATATATATATATATATATATGGATCTAGGACATTTCACCGAATGCACAATTCACAGAAAGTTTAAATTAGTGTGCACTTTTCACCAAAAACACAATTCACCAAAACACATTTCACCGAAAGTGGTATATGGCCTTGTCCCCACTGTAGTGTGACCCTGGAGTTAGTATATATAGTAGGGGTGTGTGGGGGGGCAGAGCCCCCCCACATTTTAAATGTGTTAAATTGTATACATGAATACTTGCAATTGAAATATATTACTCTTATCCAAAAGTAATATATACTTTAAATATGTGGGGGGGCTCTGTCCCCCCTCACCCCCCTACTATATGTACCAATTCCAGGGACGCACTACAGTGGGGACAAGGCCATATATCACTTTCAGTGAAATGTGTTTTGGTGAAACATGTTTTCGATTAATTGTGCTTTCGGTGATTTGTGTTCGGTGATACGAGTTTTGGTGAATTGTGCATTTGGTGAAATGTCCTAGATCCATCTATATATATATATATATATATATATATATATATATATATATATATATATATATATATATGTATATGTATATATATATATATATATATATATATATATATATATATATATATATATATGTTTACATATTATATATAAATACACACATGTATAAATCTGTGTATGTATATGTATGTATATATATATATATATATATATATATATATATAATATAATGTGTGTGTGTCCCCAGCTACCTTAAACCGTGGGTAGCTCACCAAACATGCAAGTAGTGTAACAGGTGAAATGTGCCTCTCACTTCTCACCCACAAAGGGAGGTTTAAATATATTTAATGATAAATAAAAGAGCAAGACTCTAATCAGTAACTCAACAAAATGACTTCATAGTTCAAAAGCAATGGAAATATTTTACCACAACAGTGCAGGATAGTCTCAAATAAATACAACATATGAGTTTGGGTATTGTCATAGCCTTATAGGTAAAAACAGTTAGTGATTTTTCTGGCAAATCAGAGGATGCAAGGCAGTAAATAATGATATATATTCATATCCTTCATACAGTACACCACAAATCATCTTATTCCAGCCACTTTCTCATGAAAAATCAGCAATTGAAAATTATCTGTCATAACTCTCAAGTGTCCAGATTTTTCCTCCTAGATTGCTTACATTTCTTCAAATTGCATACATGACATAAGTGAAAGTAGTGTGGAGCAGTGGGGGGTGTATTGCAATTACTGCAAGTGGCGAAAGTGCCAAATGTGAGTTGTGCATTCATCAGTGTGATAACGACTTCTACTTATGTGGATAACATTGACAGCTGCTGACAGTTTTACCTGAAAAGTGACGACTCAGTGCTATATTGTAACTGCACTGTGCTAATGACTTGCAAAGTTATGCATGCCCAGACACAGGTGATAATTGCCTGTTGAGTCGGCATTCATTATATTACCTTCTGCAGCTGTTAAGTAACAGTCCTAATCTGCTGTAAGGCCATAGTCATAGAGTCAAATAGTATAACACTTGCATATTACTGAGCCCTTCCTCACACCTAAATTCCACACATGACTGACAAAGCCAGGAGAAATGCACAAAAAATATGGTAGCTCCATGCTGTCAGTGGTCACCTTGTGATAACCTTTATCTCACTCAGGCAACTACTGAGTATAATCCTAATAAGACAAGCAGAAATGTCAAACTAGATAGGTTGTCTTCTGCCATTCACTTACTCAGTAAAAATAGAAGTTATTAATGAGCCCTTCATCCCACCTATTTGTTAGTAACATACCAAGCAATGAGGAATGAGTCATATTACAGTTGTCTACATCACAAAATCCTGTGGTCAAGAACTTTAAAACAGTTAGTTTTGCATTTCACTTCCCAAGCAATTGGGAGGACTCAGTATGTCAGTGGAAGGGAGGCACGGACAGGTATTCATACTAAGGGGATTAGGCCATGGCACCAAAGACAGTACATTTTCATTTGATTTTATAACCGTAGATGTCAGTCTCTTCAGTATTGTATTCATAACGGATGGGATATTTTGCCAAAGATAGCCCAATGTCCAGCCAGTGTACCAAAGCCATTAGTACTTACAGGCATTGTACATTACACATATACTCTCTTCACAAGGTGTAGGGCATCAAGGTGTCATGAACTAGAGAGACAGCCCTCTTCCCTTACATTGATGTGGTCTGATCTCTAATGGCCAGAGACCCTGAACCTTGAAAGAGGCAAAGGAGGCTCCATTCCCTGTCTGAGGCTTCTGTAAAGAGCTGTGGAGTTTGGAAGAAAGCCCTGGGTTGAGAAAAAGTTGATGAATGCAGCCATGAAGCTCAAACTTGAGGTGGGGAAGTGAAGTACATTTCAATGTTGGAGCCACAGTAACTTGACGTACTATGGAATCTTTCTCATGTGGAGTCTGGATTACTGGGTATATAAGCATGTACCCACCAATAGAAACCCTCAGACTCTCAATTTCTGAACAAAATCACTCCCTGACACCATTTAGTGGTGCAACCCTTCAAAGAAAGCAGTAATTATTTCCTTCAAAGTATATATATATATATATATATATATATATATATATATATATATACATATATATATTTTTTTTATATATATATATACACACATAGATATGTATATACATGTACACACACATGCTTGTGTGTATGCAGTTGAAATTATACTAAGGCATTCTTGCAAAGTCTTTTTTGCTGAACTACTAAAAAGGTTTGCAAAACTAGACCCCTTCCTGATTACGTTTAAATACAAGCTAACTAAAAATGCCTTTAGAACAGACGCGTAAACAATTTATATTGCCTCCATTGTACAGAAAGCTTCCAGCATGGCCCACCTCATTAGTAAGAGCATCTCATCCCGGGACAAGGTGGTCATAACATCCCTGTATTCTTCCCTTACAAGACCGACAGTTGAATACAGTGCCCCTTTTGGCATGTACCTCACAAAGCACATGCAGCAGCTCGAAACACCAGAGATTCCTCACCCGGAAAATCCAGGGCCTCAAACATCTACCCTTCATCCTTAGCTCTGTGAACTCATGATCTCCTTCATGCTAATTCAAACGCTTTATAGAGTAACACAATCCATAAAAACCTTATGGGCAGAATTGCATTAAAAAATAATTTTTATTTTAACTTCTGCTTTTTCATCAAGCTGATAACTGTTGCGGTATTCACATATTTAATGTATCTTCCCAGGTATTGCAAACAGAATCACATTTCCCATTTATAATCATGTTCAGAGAGGCCGGCAAACAGTGTCCGACGACATTGCAACACGATTTACTTAAACCTGTAGATAAAGCATGGGCACAATGGAAAGATCCCTTCCTAGCTACCAAACATAAGTGTATGCCCATTAGTGACTCGACCAAAAAGCTGCATTTCCCCATAAAAACAATCTTAACTTTTAAAGCAGCCAAGGTCCTTATACAGGGAAGTGAATACTGTTAGATGCAGAATGCCAGAACACTCCACCTTAAATTTCATTACAATATAGATCAGAAATGGTCCAGCCATTGCAGAATGCTTTTTGTCAGAATGCGTTAAGCTTCAAGAATACCCCAACCCTAAAATAATGTGATACTTACTGTAATACATTACTTTCTTCATTTTCATTTTCTCTGCACACAACTGAAAAGCTATTTTTAGTCTAGCCCAAAAGGCTCAGAAGACCTTTGTTGTAGGTTGATCAGACTTTAAATTAATATCTTAAAAATGTAAGCATATCTAAAATGTACCCTATAAAAGTGACATAACGTCCTCCAAATTTAACAGGAAACTATGATTATTTCATGTTGCACAGCATTAGAGAAGGTACTTGAAAGGTTAGTCTATGCACATCTATTTCTAAAATATGGCATTCTTTTTAGACACTAGCAAGGTGTCTGGATGGGGGAGCACCATGACTGTTACATAGACCCTGACAAAGCCATATGATAGGGCTGTCGTCAAGGACTTAAAAAAAGCACTGCCTCCAGTCAACCATTAGTTCTCAAAACTGCCTGTTTAGTACTGGTATGAGATACTGTTATTAGATTACAGATATACATACCGGATCGGTCGAGGCCCAGGTTAATGACCGCCAACAGGGTGCTGGCGGAAATTGAGCTACTGTTGGCCGAAGGACGAGAAGAGGGGAAAGGCATGCCCGAAGGCAGGCAAAGGCTAGGACTGTGGTAGTGAAGGTCAGAACTTTGAATGTTAGCAGTATGGTATAGGGAGAGAGCTAGCTGATATGATGGACGGAAGGTTGTTATATTGTGTGTGCAAGAGACCACGTGGAAGGGGAGCAAGGCTAGGTGTATTGGAGGTGGGTTCAAATTGTTTTATCATGGTGTGGATGGGAGGAGAAATGGCGTAGGGGTTATCCTGAAGGAACAGTATGCTTGAGTGTTTTGGAGGTGAAGAGTGTCTGATAGTGATGTTTATGAAGCTGGAAATTTATGATGGTAATGGTGAATGTTCGTGCATATGCTCCACAAGTTGGGTGTGTGATGGATGAGAGAGAAAAATTTTGGAGTGTGTTGGATGAAGTGGTGACTGTGCCATAGGGTGAGAGTGATGATTGGAGCAGATTTCAGTGGGCATGTTGGTGAAAAGAACCGAGGGGATGAGGAAGTGATGGGGATAGGTATGGTGTTAAGCAAAGGAATGCAGAAGGTCAGATGGTGGTGGATTTTGTGAGAAGTATGGACATGGCTGTGGTGAATATGTATTTTAACAAGCGGGAGGAGCATAGGGTGACATACAAGAGTGGAGGAAGATACCCACAGGTGGATTATATCTTGTGTAGAAGGGCCAGTCTGAAGGAGATTGGTGACTAAAGTGATGGCGGGGGAAAGTGTACTTAGGCAGCATAGGATGGTGGTTTGTAGGATGACATTGGTCATCAAGAGGAGGAGGAGTGTGTCAGCAGCACCAAGGATCAAATGGTGGAAATTGAAAAGGGGTAATTGTGAGTTGGAGTTCAGGGAAGAGTTAAGGCAGGCACTGGGTGGCAGTGAAGTTACTGAATAGCTGGGTAACTACAGCAGAACTAGTAAGGGAGACTGCTAGAAAGGTGCTTGGTGTGACGTCTGGACAGAGGAAGGAGGGCAAGGAAACCTGGTGGTGGAATGAGGAAGTACAGGAGAGTATACAGAGAAAGAGGTTGGCGAAGAAGTGAGATTGTCAAGAGAGATGAATAAAGTAGACAGGAGTATAAGGAGATGAGGTGCATGGTAAAGAGAGAAGTGGCTAAGGATAAGGCGTATGAAGAGTTGTATAAAAGGTTGGACACTAAGGAGGGAGAAAAGGACCTGTACCAATTGGCTAGACAGAGGGACCGAGCTAGTAAAGATGTGCAGCAAGTAAGGGTGATAAAGGATAATGTGGGAAACGTACTCACAAGCGAGGAGAGTGTGTTGAGCAGATGGAAAGAGTACTTTGAGGGGCTGATGAAGAGAATGAGAAGGAGAGAAGGTTGGATGATGTGCGAATAGTGAATCATGAAATGCAGTGGATTAGCAAGGAGGAAGTAAGGATAGCTATGAAGAGGATGAAGAATAGAAAGGCTGTTGGTCCAGATGACATACCTGTGGAGGCATGGAGGTGTTTAGGTGAAATGGCAGTGGTGGAGTTTTTAAGTAGATTGTTTAATGAAATTTTGGAAAGTGAGAGGATGCCTGAGGAATGGAGAAAGTGTTTTGGTACCGATTTTTAATAATAAAGGTGATGTGCAGAACTGTAGTAACTACAGAGGGATTAAACTGATCAGTAACAGCATGAAGTTATGGGAAAGAGTAGTGGAAGCTAGGTTAAGAAGGGAGGTGATGATTAGTGATCCGCAGTATGGTTTCATGCCAGGAAAGAGCACTACAGATGCATTGTTTGCTCTGAGTGTGTTCATGGAGAAGTACAGAGAAGGTCAGGAGGAGTTGAATTGTGTCTTTGTGGACTTAGAGAAAGCATATGATAGGGTGCCTAGAGAGGAGTTGTGGTATTGTATGAGAAAGCATATGACAGGGTGCCTAGAGAGGAGTTGTGGTATTGTATGAGGAAGTCGGGAGTGTCAGAGAAGTATGCAAGAGTGGTACAGGATATATACGAGGGTAGTGTGACAGCAGTGAGGTCTGCAGTGGGAGTGATGGATGCATTTAAGGTGGAGGTGGGATTACATCAAGGATCAGCTCTAAGCCTTTTCTTATTTACAATGGTGATGGACAGGTTGACATACGAGATCAGAAAGGAGTCCCCGTGGACTATGATTCTAGATGACATTGTGATCTGTAGTGAGAGTAGGGAACAGGTGGAGGAGAGGTGGAGATATGCTCTAGAGAGAAGAAGAATGAAGGTCAGCAGGACTAGGACAGAATTATGTGTGTGAATGAGAGGGAGGATAGAGGAATGGTGAGGATGCAGGGAGTAGAGGTGGTGAAGGTGGATGTTTAAATACTTGGGATCAATGGTTCAGAGTAATGGTGAGCGTGGAAGAGAGGTGAAGAGAGTACAGGTAGGGTGGAATGGGTTGAGAAGAGTGTCATGAGTAATTTGTGACAGACTAGTACCAGTAAGTAAGAGTGAAAGGGAAGGTTTACAAGAGGGTAGTGAGACTAGCTATGTTATATGGGTTGGAGACAGTGGCATTGACAAAAAGGCAGGAGTCAGAGCTGGACGTGGCAGAGTTAAAAATATTAAGATTTGCACTGGGTGTGACGAGGGTGGACAGGATTAGGAATAAGTATATTAGAGGGTCAGCCCAGGTTGGAAGGTTTGGAGACAAAAGCCAGAGAGGCAAGATTACGTTGGTTTGGACATGTGCTGAGGAGGGATGCAGAGTATATTGGGAAAAAGATGCTAAGGATGAAGCTGCCAGGTAACAGGAAAACAGGATGGCCTGAGATAAGGTTTATGGATGTGGTGAGAGAGGACATGCAGGTGACTGGTGTGACCGAGCAAGATGCAGAGGACAGAAAGAAATGGAAACAGATGATCCACTGTGGTGACCCCTAACAGGAGCAGCCGAAAGAAGTTGCAGAGTTTCTTGGTGAGATTTAAGCGTATTCAAGGAGTTTCAGATTTTTCAGCCTTCTCCAAGTTTACTCCTACAGCTTTTTTCACAAAGGAAAATAAACACTGTAAGCTATGGCAGGGAGGTTCCAAAAAGAAAACATCCCAGATCAAAGGGCAATACAAGTCTGTCTACAAGATTCTTCACTGCCATGCTGGTGATCCTTCCATAAACCTCTATAAACCTTCATTTCTCTTTGGCAGCGATTAACTTCAAACATATTGGTTTTAAAAGGAATCCACCAAGGTTACATGTAGCAGTGGGACTCATTCCCTCCTTTGAGGAATTCCTGTCATCTGTCCGACCAAACTCTCTTCTCTGCTGACCTTAATCTGCTATCTTGGAATGATATAAGTAGTTCCCCTTCCTCAGTAAAAGCGTTTTAAGGATTGATCCGATGTCTCCTCTTGCCTTCCTCAGTAAATGTGTTATCAGATCCGTCTTTTATTTGACCCTGGGTGCTCTTATATTTTTAGATCAAAGGCTTAGTCTCCTCCCTTTCCCCATAATTCCCCTCCTCCTGTTATGTTGCATCAGATCGTCTGCTGCTAGATTACTTTAGACGTAGATTTACAGGCTCTGTGCTTTGTGTGCATCCAAGAGCTTTTTATTACTTTTTGCTACTTTGGGAGAAGTTTAAACTTTTTTTTTTCCTTTTAATTTTTTTTGTAGCCTTCCCTACATGTAGATTTATATATACAAGAAATATCCACCTCTTTGCACTTCTAGGCTTAATCTCCACCTGTGGAATTTTTTGGCAGTTGCTGGTAATTTTATAGTTCAGTCATCTTTACAGCTTGTGTCACTAGATGTTCTTCATTCCACATTGCTGCAGTCCTAACTATTGGGTAGTCCGCTGTCCAGTCGGCCCGAATACCAAAGTATATGGCTGACGTCGGTCAGGGCGCATTAGACTGACGTCAGTACGTCAGGGTACTAATGCGCATGACCGACGCCATATCCTCAGTCTTTTTTGCCGCATGGTCCGATGCAGAAGCAATTTTGCGAGTGCAGGTTGGCGTTCTGAAAGTTTCTGAAGCCAGAGTTTCAGACCGAATCAAAGTTGGCTAAGTACCCGTTGGGGAATATTTTGGTTTTTCTTGCCTCAGTATTTAACCGGATGTCAGAAAAAGTGGATAACTGTATTTCTTGTGGGAAACAGATACCTCATAGGGATTACCATACTTTGTGTATACCTTGTTTAGGGCCTGAGCACGACGTTGTTGGATGCCGCTCTTGTGCTAGATTTAACAAACGCACTATTAAGAGAAGGTTAGACTGTGCCAGGTTAGTGTTTGGGAAGCGTTGTAATTATAAAATGCCGCCGGATGCTCCGGCGCCGCTTCGCTAAAAACGCAAGGACAAACCAGCAAAGCCTAGTGTGGAGGAACCGACAGTCCCAGACGCCGGTTCTTTGAGGGCTCAGTGGAGCCGGAGGTTTTGCCAGGTGTTTCTTTGGAGTCTCAGGGAGAGACTTTACTGTTACAGGATGTATCCTCTCAGGAAGTAGGCCAGGCTGAGGGGGCTTCTCAGGTGGCTGTTCTTCCCTCTCTTCCTAAGGTGGTCAGAGCCTCCCCTACTGTTTCGAAGGCTGCTTTGAGGGGCAGGCCGAGTTTTGCTTCAGTGGGGGTTTCTCCTAGTACTTCAGGGTCTCTGCCTAAGAAACATATGCTTAAAATGGCAGAGGATTTGATTACTATGATAAGAGGTTCTATGCCCCCTCCTGATAAGAGGCCTAGGGTGGAATCTGAGTTTGAGAGTTTTGAGCAATGCTCGGAGGCTTCTGAGTCTTCGGCTGAAGACTTGCAGGAGTACCCTCCTTATTCTGATTCTGATGTGGATGATTCTACTCCTTCAGCTTCCCTCCTGAGGATTTTTCATTTTCAGAGACTCTGCATTCCATGAGGGAGCATTTTAAATGGGAAGGTCAAGATTTCTCTGATTCCAGGAAAAGGCTTAGGGAATTCTTGTTTTACCCCAGCACAGGCCTTTAGCTATACCTCCTGTTTTGAATGTGGTGGAAGATGTTTTGCAGAGGCTTCCCTGAATCCGGATTCTTTGCCTCCTGCCCCAGTTAAACCGGATAGGTATTATAGGGTGCCTGCAGCTCATAAGTATCTTTTTAAGAGTCCTAGGGCAGACCCGGAACTGTCTCTCAGGGGCCTAAAGGTGTGAAGGCCTCAGTTGTTAAAAATCCTGTCCCTCCTGATAAAGAGGCAAGGGCTTTGGATAGATGGGGAAAGAAAGTGTATACTTCTTCCACTTTAGCCATGAGGGCGTTGAATTGTCAGTTTCACATGTTAAAATATCAGAATTTTCTTCTTTCACAGTTGAAATCTAAGGTGGATGCTCTGGCAGAAGGTATTGAGTGTAAAGAGTTGCAGGATTTAGTTCATGTGTCTGAACAAGTGGGTAAACATTCCCTGCAATGTGGTTTTGATGCTGTGCAGGCCTCCTCCAGGGTGGCTGCCACTGGTTCTGTTCTTCAGAGGCACGCCTGGTTGAGAGATCAGAACTTAGCTGAGCATGTTAAGACAAGGATTTTGGATGCTCCTTTACAGTCTGATGTGTTGTTTGGTTCGCCTGTGGAGGCAGTTTTAAAGAAGATGGAGGACAAGGCTAAGTCTATGCAAACTGTTAAGGATTTTTTGCAGGTGCAGCCTCCGAAGTTTAGTAGAAATTGGCCTGCTAAGGGATGGACTTATCCTGCTTATGATTCCCAGTCTAGGGGTAGGTCTAGACGTGGTAGGGGCAGAGCTCAAGGTGCTTTTAGGCCTAGGACAGGGAGTTCACCTGCTCAGACTTCTGGTGAGGGCAGGGGTCAGTCCTTTCGTAAGCAGACCCAATGACCTGCCTTTTCAGCTGCTAGTGCCTTCTCGCCTGGCGGCACCTCTAGGAGGAAGACTGTCTCTTTTCAAAGAAAATTGGGATTTAATTACCCAAGACAAATGGGTTCTGGATATCATTCATCACGGTTACAGGTTTTATTTCCATACCTTGCCTCCTTTCAAAGGCATGCCAGACATTCCTCCTCTACAAAGACAAGAGGCTCACAAGCAAATTTCTCAGTTACTCCAAATAGGGGCCATTCAGCCGGTTCCTGTGCCAGAAAGGGGCCTAGGATTTTATTCTCGCCTGTTCCTAGTACCAAAGAAGGGGAACACGTGGAGACCAATTTTGGATTTATCTATCCTCAACACTTATCTGGACATTCCCAAGTTCAAAATGTTGACGTTACAACAGCTTTTACCTCTGCTGGGCAAGGATCACTGGATGGTATCTTTAGATCTCAAGGAAGCTTACCTTCATGTGCCTATAAGACTAAGTTGCAGAAAGTATCTGCGTTTTCGAGCTGGAAATTCTCATTATCAGTTCTCTGCATTGCCCTTTGGCTTATCTACTGCCCAGAGTATTCACAAAGGTTCTGGCTCCAGTGATAGCTTACTTCAGGCTAAAAGGAATTCAAATCTATCCTTACTTGGACGATTGCCTGATTCTGGCTCAAGAAAAGGAAGACCTTCTGCAGCATTTGGAATATGTCATAGCAGTGCTAAGATGCCTAGGGTATTCTGTGAACGAAATAAAGTCCAGTCTAGTACCCTCTCAAGACATGTGCTTTCTGGGTGTGAGACTGAATACAGCAGCCCAGATGGCCTTTTTAACCCCGGACAAACAAAAGAATCTTTCCAGTTACTTCCATCAACTATCTTCAGTCCGGGCTGACTGCAAGGACAGTCCTTCAAGCCTTAGGGTTCATGGCATCTTGTATTCTGGTGCTTCCCAATGCCAAACTGCATATGAGGAAGCTACAATGGTATCTCAAAAATCTATGGACACAGCACTGCCAGGATTTGGACACTGTCATTCAAATAATACCTTGCATTCAAAAGGAATTTTTGTGGTGGGCTCAGGAATGTCACCTAAACAAGGGACTCTCTGTGACCCGGCCAGAGGCGAGTCAGATTCTCACGACAGATGCCTCAGACATTGCTTGGGGAGCTCATCTAAATGGAAAGTGGATACAAGACAAGTGGCCTGCCAGACTACAGCATCTACATATCAACATGAAGGAGATGTTAGCAGTCCAGTTTGCATTAATGGCTTTCAAGGAGTTACTTCTTCCAGGGCAGGTGTTGATTCTAACAGACAACACAACTGTCATGTGGTACATCAACAAACAAGGGGGAACACATTCTTACCCATTGTGCAGGCAAGCAATGATTTTATGGGAGACTGCGCTCAGCTTGCAACTAACTCTTCAGGCAAGGTTTCTGCCGGAGCACAGAACTCCTTAGCAGATGTGTTAAGCAGACAAATCATGGATCCCCACGAGTGGAAACTGGATCTTCATGTATTTCAAAAGTTGACAGTGTCCTGGGGAACTCCAGACATAGATCTGTTCGCTTCTCCACTGAACCACCAGCTGCCAAAGTTTTGCACAAAGAGGTTTCATCACACAGCTTGGAAAGTGGATGCTCTTTCTTTCAGTTGGAAAAATCTTCATGTGCATGCTTTCCACCTCTGCCTCTTCTTCCAAAGGTGCTTCTAAAGGTCAGACAAGACAAGCCAAGGATGATTTTAATAGCTCCAGATTGGCCTCGGCAGCATTGGTACCCATTACTGAGGAATCTGGTAAAGAAGCCTCCATGGCCTTTACCCTTGATTCCACATCTGTTGTCTCAGAAGGACGGTCGTCTGCTCAATGTCAAGCTTCACTCTCTTCATCTAACAGCCTGGCATATTCTGTTTTGAAAGACAGCAGGTCTCAACTTCCTCAACAAGTTTTAAATGTGATTATGGAAGCCAGAAGACCTAGTACAAGGAAAGTGTACGCAGAAAAATGGAAGAGATTTTTATTTTGGACTGCAGCAAAGAATTTGGAGATTTCAGAGCCTAATTTGAGTGTGGCTCTTCAATATCTTACTGAGTTATTGGACAAAGGTTTGTCTTTCTCTTCCATTAAGATTCATGCTGCAGCAATTTCAGCTCACTATGATTGTGACCCACCATTGTTTTCACATCCTTTGTTCAAGCAATTTCTTAGAGGGGCAAAGAATATAAGACCCCCACGTAGAGCTCCTACTCCTGCTTGGGATCTCAATTTTGTGTTGGAGAAACTTACTCTACAACCTTTTGAGCCTGCAGCTACTGCTGAACTGAAATACTTGTCATGGAAGACTGCTTTTTTGTTGGCCATTACTTCTGCTACAAGGGTTGCTGAGTTACAGGCCCTTATGGCGGTTGAGCCTTTTTTGATTTTTCATAAGGATAGGGTATCATTACGTACTAATCCTTCTTTTATGCCTAAAGTGGTTTCTAGTGTGGCTTTAAACCAAACTATTCATTTGCCTACGTTTTATGCAGATCCCCAAAATAAAGGGGAAAAGATTTTGCACACTTTAGATGTACACAGGCAATTGCGTTATTATTTGAGCAGGACTAAGGATTTTAGGCAGTCTCAGCAGTTTGTTTCTTTTGCTTTGAGTTCTCAGGGCAAGCCTGTATCAAAACAAACTATTTCTAGGTGGATTGGGTTTTGCATTGCATTTTGTTATTCCCATCATGGCAAGGAGATTCCAGCTGGGATTAGGCCTCATTCCACTAGGGCTACTGCCACTTCAACAGCTTTTTTAAGGGGGGTGGCAACTAAGGATATTTTGGAGGCAGCTACTTGGAGTTCAGTGCATACTTTCTCTAAGCATTACCACCTTCCTCTCTACTCTAAGTCTAGGGCTGGTTTTGCCACAGCTATTTTGCAAGGCATGTTATCAGCTCCTGCTTCCTTATGATTTGCCAGCCTCCCTTACCTCTGCTTTGGGATTCTACCCAATAGTTAGGACTGCAGCAATGTGGAATGAAGAACATAGTACAGTTTTGTACCTACCATAAATGTAGATGTTCGAGGATCCACATTGCTGCAGTCCAATTTACCCTCCCTCCTTCCCCTCTGTGTTTAGGGGTGGTTGTGTAGGTGAGGTTATATTTTGCTAATTTTGTATATTTTATATATATATATATATTTATTTTGATGCAGATATGTTGGGAGTTTTTGGTTTTGGCCTTATCTTTTCAGGGTCTTCTGACATCTGGGGCAAGAAAAGACTGAGGATATGGCGTCGGTCATGCGCATTAGTACCCTGACGTACTGACGTCAGTCTAATGCGCCCTGACCGACGTCAGCCATATACTTTGGTATTCGGGCCGACTGGACAGCGGACTACCCAATAGTTAGGACTGCAGCAATGTGGATCCTCGAACATCTACATTTATGGTAGGTACAAAACTGTACTTTTCTAGTATGACCCTTACTGATGACATGTTTTTTGAAACCCAAGGGTTTCTCTGCCATTTTATCTGTAGGCGCAAATTCCCTAATCGATACCAAATCTCATTTGGAAGAGGATTGATGTCTTTCTATTCACTTTGCTGCAGTGTTCTTTACTTGAGGAATATCCCCACGAAAAGGTGCCAGACATTGGACAGTATACAAATTCCGTTTGCCAATATTGGGTACATGGTACGTCTGTCGACTGCAGTCAGACGTAGCCCATACAACGGATGTACTCGTACCATCCTCAAAACTTTTCTGCGGTCAGTCAAGACATCCGCTCTGTAGGTCGTACAGTTTGCGTTTTCAACTTCTGCTTTCAGATAAGTGCCCCATTGGGAAACTTTTCTTTTCTTTTATGTCATCCAAGAAGGGCAAGTGCCAATGTGAAAGAAATTCCACATAAAGACAGTCATACCCAGTGTTGTTCTTGCCTAGGTTGCAACCATAAATCATGCAGTGTCTGCCAGTTCATTCCTAAGACCATTAGAAGCAGGCATTAATCACTAAATTAGTTAATTTTAATGCTGGTTTTCCAAATACAAAGTGCATCGAGGGTTCCTCAAGGCCCGATGCCGCACCACAAAGCATAAGGCAAAGAAACCTTGGCCAACATCTTCCTCTGTATTTACCCATCCAGTGCATCTCCTGAGGAGCTTGTCAACACTGAGACCCATCTAATTCCAGGCATGGAGTCACAGACTGAACCCACTTCTGAGGTCACCTTAACTTCTGCAGTGAGTGCGTCACAAGAGGTAGAACTGACGTCTGATCTGGATGTCTAGGGGGAACCCAGGCTCAAATGCATTGAGAAACCTAGGGATTTACCACAGGCATCTATCAGTCCGGCCCAGCCTGAATTCTTCAAACATGGGCATTCATCCGGACCCCCTCAACGTTACAAAAGATAGTCTCACCAGCAAAGAAAAAAAGGACATCTCCACTACACAAGAGGCTCCTGCAGATTGGCAGGCCTACATGGCTCTTAAGTGGTGTGCCACTCTGCCCCCACCACAGCCGCTCGACCCCCCCCCCCCACCACCACCACCACAGCCGCTCGGCTTGCCCAGAAAGTGGCTAGGGACCCAGACTCTTCAGATGAATCCTTTTCTGATGAATCTTTAGATAAGATGTCCTATCTCGCCTTCATTTTGTACTGGTTGAGTTCAGAACTGATACTCTGTTCTGACTTGGCCTTATAAAGCTTGGTCTTCAACTAGCCCATGGATGATACCCTATCCCATGATGCTCTAGGAAACTCCCCAGATCTCGTTTGCCGCTAAACAAGATTGGGTGCTTCACACTCTCTGGCTAAGTGAATTCTTTACAATTGTTTTTTTCGGCTAAAATTTACTATTTTTTTCTCTTTGGGATTAGTAAATTAGTTATTTACTTAACCTTTTAGAGTTTTGCTGTGCTCGTTGCGTTGCTGTTTGATTGTTTGCCTTAGTTTATCTCAAGGCCTTTTATCCTACCCTATCCTGGCTTTCCTTAGCGTGTTTGTAATAACTTTTGATAAGCTGGTAGTTTGAGACCTGTTTAAATTTGAGTGTTCTATATTTAATCAAACTAAATGTTTAACTTGAAGCATAGCCTATTTAAATTAGAGGGCTTTTTCCCTCAGACTGTGTGTTTAGATCATTCTTCTTAAGCTAGTTTGTTGAAGAGCTGTTTTATTTTAGTTTTTCTCAATTAAGCTAGCCCATTTTAAGTTAAAGGGCTGCTTAGCCCATTTAAATTAGAGGGCCTTTCCCCAAGTGCTAACTTGTTTTTTGCTGTTAAGATGTCAAAACAGCCCAAAGATGCTAAACCCTCGCGGTTTAAGAAATGTACAAAATGCAGCCAGAAAACGTCTGGTCATACTGTGTATGTTGCCACAGGGTTCTTGAAAGGAAAAATAAATTTATTCTAAGGGAGTTATTGAAGACTCCCTTTTTAGAAGCTATAGGAGAAGGTCAGAGTCCTTCCAAACAGACTTCTTCCCCATCAAAATCTGAAAGATCAGATAAAAGATTATCTGCTTCATCGGAGGCTCATTCTGAGCTGACTAAAAAGTTGCAGAAAATTTCCTCATTGGACCTGAAGTCTGTCGGGCCCGAGAAGCCTTCCACCTTGCCTCCTTCAGTGTCAGAGCTGTTGGTGTTTCATGTTCGGAGCTGGTCCCCAGAATTGGAACCGGTTTCTCCAACGTTGAGATCTCCAATCATACAAGCTTCCAGATCTCCTCCTCCCTCCACTCTATCCTCCAGGAGCTTTTCAGATGATGTGGATCGTGTGTTTTGGAGATTTGAGGACACTGGCACTTGCCAAACTTTTGTTGGAGCCAACCCAGAGGGTTTCAGAACTAAGCCTTCCTGTCGCCATCGATTTCTCCTCTAATCCAACTATGGATTTCTGAGCTGGAATGTATGGAGCTGATCGTAGTGGAACCGTTGGAGCACAGATCTATTCCAGGATCTTCAGCCCAGATTACTGCTCCGTTGTTGGTTCTGTCTGAATCGAGGAGTCTAGGAGCTGACACTCCCCTGGGTCTGGGCAGGAGGACAGTTGGATTAGACATTTGTCTGTTCCGAACTTGCATCTCGGGGCTTCGGCATGGGTGAGCTCTACTCCATCGGCCTCAAAGCCATCCCCTTAGTTCTGGGGATGCCTTTCGATTCTTCAGAGCCGGGACCTTCCTCAGATCAGGGGTTGGGGTGCCTTCGAAGTGATGAGTGTGCTGACGCCACAGAGAGCTCCACTCTCGGGTCCATTCATTCCTCCCCCAAAGGCACCGGTGTCCATCTCTGCACCGCTGCATCCACAGAGCTGCCTAGGCCTCAGGATGCCCCATTGGTGAACCCCTGTCTTCCATAACCTCTCCAGAATACCCTTCTGAAGAGGTCCCTCATAAGAGACTATGTAAGAGGAAGCATTTGGACTCTCGGGAGTCTGTCACATTTGACAGACCTTGTTAAGTCGGAAGGGTCCCCATGGTCACCCTGTGAGGATGTAAATTTCTTCTGCAATTTGGAGGGGGAAAATTTTGATAGTTTCATTCATATGTTTGAGAGTGTATGCAAACAGTATAGTGTTGACCAAAGGCTCTGGGTACGGTTCCTGACCTCCTTACTCCATGGGAAAGTTGTAACTTGTATATCACAAATGCCTGGCTGCCTGTTTTGATTATACTGCTGTAAAAAAATGTCTTTTAGAATGTTTTAAGCTAACACCTGAAATGTATAGGAAAAAGTTTCATGAGCATAGACGCAAGGCAGATGAAAAGGTATGCGAGTATGTTGCTGAACTGTACTTATTTTCATAGCTGGGTGAGTGGATGTCAGGTCACCACTTTTAAAGAGCTGGCAGACCTTTTGGTGAGGGAACAAGCCCTTAGCACTTTGTCTGAGGACATGAGGATCTGGTTAGCTGATAGACGACGTGCTACTTCAGGTGAGTTGGGGAAGAAGGGAGACCTATACCTGGCAAGCAGGGCAGCCCTGCGCAGGAAGGGGACCTACAGTACTGCTCATGGGTCTAAAGGAACCCATGTGGGCAGCATAGACTGCCCCAACAGAATCTGCCAGTAGCAGGGGAAGCCACTAGTCCAGGTACACGTCCAGGACCTAGGGTGAAATGTTTTGAATGCAACCAGTGGGGCCATGTGGCATACAGGTGTCCACGAAGTTAAGGTGAGGGAGCCAGTAAGTGGGAAAGACAAAATGCCAATAGTAGGTTGTCTTGAGACAACAGGGGTATGGAACTGCCATCCTGCAGATGTCCTGAGAGGGAAGGATTTGGATGAGGTAGTACCATGTACTTAAGCATTTATACGCAGTGAGGCTAGGAGACAAGCATATGGGTCTGGTAGCTTGGGGGAGACCCAGATAAACTGCATACTTGCGGTTAGGACTGGTGAGGTGGTTACTTCAGGGAGTGAGCTACTTTGTAGCCGTGAGACTGAATGTGAGCCACAGCTGCTTGTGGGTACTGATGTTCCCTTGGACAGGATAACTGCAAAGGTATAGAGGTGTGAGTAGTAGTACCACCCAGGCTGACAGTGAGGCACCACTGTCAGAGGATGCCAGACCTCCTGTGGAAGGGGAGCTGGGAAGGGTTGCAAGGAGAGAGTTGAGTCAGGCACAGCTCTTAGACCCTACATTTCAAGGCCTGAGGCAGGTAGCTAGGCAGGCACCTGATTCTCAAGGGAAGGAGGAATATGTATACTGGGACGAAGGGTTTCTATACAGAGAGTGGACCCCTGAGGGAGGTCTAGAAGGTGAGAGAGTACAGCAGTTGGTAGTGCCTAGAGTCTATTGTCTGGCGCTTGTAGCCATAGCCCATGATATTCCCTTTGCAGGTCATATGGACATAAAATGTACAAAGAGGCGTATTATGTGAAACTTCTATTGGCCTGGAATTTCCAGAGATGTAACAGGGTACTGCAGGACCTGTGAGCAGTGCCAAAATGTAGGCAAGGCAGGAGACAAGGTGAGAGGTCCTTTGATGCCTTTGCCTGTGATTGAGGAGCCATTTCAGAGGGTAGCTATGGATATTGTGGGTCGTCCTGAGTACCCCAAGTTCCACAAGGAAAAAGTATATCCTAGTGGTAGTGGATTAGCTACACGATACCCTGAGGCAGTGGCTTTGTCCTCAATTGAGGCAGAGAAGGTGGCAAATGTTTTGAGATTTTCGGCAGGGTAGGTTTCCCAAAGGAAATACTGACTAACCAAGGTGCCAATTTCATCAGATCTGCTGGCTTGTCTGTGGAAGTCCTGTGGGGCGAAGCACATGAAGACCACCCCCTACCATCCCCAGACTAATGGTCTTGTTGAGAGGTTAAACTCTACAATAAAGTCCATGCTACGGGCATTTGCAGATCAGTTTAAGAGGGAGTTGGGAAAATATTTGCCCCATCTGTTTGCTTACAGAGAGGTTCCCCAGGAATCCACAGGTTTTTCACCCTTTGATTTGCTGTATGGGCATAGGGTGAAGGGGACCTCTAGATTTAATTCGAGATGAGTGGGAGGGTGAGTGTGAGTCTCACAAGGAGTCTGTTGTGGCATACATCCTAAACCTCAAGACAAGGCTCAGGGCACTCGTGGGCTTGGCCCAGGAGAATCTGGCAGAAGCCCAACAACAGAAAAAGGTGTGGTATGACAGGAATGCTCGCGCTAGAGGTTATGCTGTGGTGCCGCAGGTAATGGTTCCCATTCTTGTCAGACACAACAAGCTGCAAGCAGTTTGGGAGGGACCCTGCAAGGTGGTAAGAAAGGTAAGTGATGTTAACTACATGGTGGAAGTGCTAGGCAGACTGCAGGGGCAGAAGTTGTACCATGTTAACATGATGAAACCTTACCATGATAGGGAGGCTCTTGTGCTGAGCATTTGCAGTGGATTGCAGAAGGAGTCTGAGGGAGATCTGGGGACTGATCTCCTCAGTGAGGCTCAGGCTGACACCTTGGTGTAAGGGGTAGCAGTGTCCCAACAGCTATCTCCTACCCAGGATCGAGAAATCCGGGCAGTATTGCAGGAATTTGGGGACATGTTCACTGGGAAAACAGGGTGCACCCACCAGGTGCAGCACTAGGTGGATACAGGACCCCAAAGGCCTATTAGGCAGGCCCCTTATAGGGTGCCTGAGAGAGTCAGACATACACTGAGGGAGGAGGTACAGGAGATGTTGGAACTAGGAGTGATCCAAGAGTCCAGCAGTCCCTGGGCCTCCCCAGTGGTGCCAAAGAAGGATGGCAGCACCAGGTTCTGTGTGTATTACAGGAAGTTAAATAGTCACATAGATTCTGTTGCTTACCCCATGCCTTGGACAGATGAGGCCCTAGAGCAGCTGGGTGGGGCTAAGTATCTTACAACCATTGATCTTACCAAGGGTTACTGGCAGGTGCCCTTGACTCGCAGTGCTATAGGGAAGTCGGCCTTTGTGACTCCTTTTGGCTTCTATGAGTTCACAAAGATGCGCTTTGGGATGAAGAATGCCCCAGAAACTTTCCAGAGGTTGTTGGGTAATATCCTAGCAGGAGTAGGAGGGTTTGCCCTTGCTTACCTAGATGATTTTGCCATCTACAGCCATTCCTGGCCAGAGCACCTTCAGCATGTCACGGAGGTGCTGGGCAGACTACAGAGGGCAGGGTTGACCATTAAGCCGAGCAAATGTCAGGTGGGTATGGCAGAGGTGTCCTATCTAGGACATAGTGGAGAGTGTTAAGATAAGACCAGAACCTGCCAAAGTGGAAGCCATTCAGGCATGGCCTGCACCTCTTACAAAAAGCAGGTGAGGGCATTCTTGGGGACAGCAGGGTACTACAGAAAGTTTGCCCCCAGTTGTACCATAGCTGCTCCCCTCACAGACCTGACAAGGAAGAACAGGCCAGATAAGGTAGTGTGGACCCCAGCATGTGAGCAGGCATTCCAGAAGCTTAAAGAAGCTTTGGGCGGACCCTATGTGTTAGCCATTCCAGATTACAGCAAAGAATTTGTTGTGCAAGTGGATGCTTCTAACCATGGGGTGGGGATCGTACTTATCCAGATTTCTTCAGAGGGGGAAGAGTACCCAGTGGTTTATCTCAGTCGTAGTCTCCAACCCAGGGAGGAATGCTATGCAGCCGTAGAAAAGTAATGTCTAACCATAGTGTGGGCACTGCAGAAACTTCAACCTTATCTGTATGGAAGAAAATTCACTGTAATGACAGATCACAACCCCCTAATCTGGTTAAACAGAGCCAGCAAAATGTCAAGTTGCTAAGGTGGAGCCTGGGGATTGCAAGCATATATGTCAGTGCAGCACTGCAGTGGGAGTAGCAATGCCAGTGCAGATGGGCTCTCAAGACAGGGAATGGGGTGAGATACATCCAGGTAGACCTAAACCTTTCAAGTGGCATTTCTCAAGTGTCACTTGAAAAGCTATCTTGAGTTTTCCGGGGGGGGGGGGTGAAGATTGGGGGAAGATGGGCGAAGGCTGCCAGCCTAGTCAAATAGAATTTGATACATAATTATATCATTTGTAAATATAAATTAAAATGCAGCCTTGTTTCATAAATGAATGAAAACGCTGGAAAATGTGAACTTCAAGATTGTAGCAACATTGCCATCTGCTGTAAGGAAAACTAAGCCAAGCATTTCACATCTGTTCTTTTGAAGTTAAAAATGTCTTGTATAACGTTTTGATCTAAATAGTGGTGCCGAAGAGGCTAACTGAACACATTCTTTCGGTTTTAACTTGAGGAATAATTACTAGATTGTACATTTGAAATGTCTTTTATTGTTGTAGTTTCCTGAGCAGGTGTGAGATTGTTAGATAATGTGGCTTTTTGGCCTGGGAACTCCAGGCTAAGTGTCAAAATGATGTAATGTGTATACTAGGAAAGCCTAAGTGTCAAAATGATGTAATCTGGGAGGACCCAGCAGAAATGTTTGTTAGTGAGTTTAAAAACTATTGTGGAGAGAGAGACTGTAAGCATTTTGTCTTGACCATCCACCCCAGTACTGCTTATGCTCTATATGTATGTAAGTAGGATTGTAGCATTGTGTTTTCTCTTAAGAATAGCTAAAGATTAGAAAGTTTAGATTGTGTTTTTCTTTAACATCAGACCTGTCCTACTGTATTATTTTAAGCTTGTGTGATCTCTGAACTCTTAGATATCACTGTGGTGTAGTAGTATTGTCTTGTGTTTTTAATTATTTATTATTAAATAAAAAAAAATACCTGTGGCTGGTTTGTGTAGAGATAAGTAAGCTCTAGAGTATATTGCATATTTATAGTTTATTGTACAAGCCCACTCTAATAAGCCCTAGACTGATTAGTCTCATTACCAATTGGATAATAATATTGCACAGTAATAATTAGACACCCTTTTAAGGGCCTTTGGGTAGCTGATAAGTATTAGCTGGTGGTGGCAGCAATTACTACCGTATAGTCTGGGTAGAAGGGAACAGCTGGAGAAACCGTGTCAGCCTTTCCCAGGAGTGTCTGTGAAGTTGTATAAATACTTATCTCAGTGTGTGTGGTGTGTCAGCTACCTGGGCAGGGACACAAAGCACTGGTGGGACAGAGAGGGTACTTGGAGGTTAGCTTGCGAGCTAGGCTGAGATCCGGACCCGATAACTGTGCCACTGGGGAGTCTTATTGGGGACCTGGGGAGCAAGGGAGCAACCAGCCCCAGACTGACTGTGATCTCTGTATGCACTTAAGGGAAATTGTACTTTACTGTGTGTATTTGTTATTCTTTCTTCTATATAAGATGCCCTCCCTGGTGTTAGTGGTGAGGATTAAGGCTCCTTGATTGCTGGGCCAGGGCGTGGTCGTCACACCACTGACCAGAACAAGTGAAGAAAACAAATTTCGAACCACCATGCTGTAAAAATACCAATTTATTAAAACACTCAATGTAAGCACTTTCAGGTAAAGAACCTTTCATCAGACAACTCACAAGTAAAATGAATCACATTTAAAACAAAGTAGACAGTATTGAGCCCCCCTCATCTTGAGGGCAGGTTTAATGGGAATAATCCCATTCATCCCAGGTGGTATATGTGCATTCATCTGTATAATCCATTTATTTTCATATGTTAAATTGCGTACATCACCCCCTCTCCTGGATAACTGAATCTCTAGCACCATAAAATCAAAGATATGCCCATTGTGTTCACATATATGCTGATCTAGAGCAGTGTGGGTATTATCTGTACATATTGCAGATAAATTTTGCAGTATTCTATGAAATTTGCGGTTAGTTTTACCCACATAGAGCAAATAGCAGTCCTTACACTGGACTAAATAGACATCAGTTGTGACAGTCTGCATACGATGCCAATGAATACTGTATAGTAGTAGAGGATCAATAAATTGATTATCTTCATGTTTCACTGTTGCAGTCATCAGATTTGGGTTATCCCCTGCCAGGGTAGCCCTCAGCTGTCCCGAATACCGGGGACTCAGTATTTCTGCATCGGTTGCTGTCACTTGAGGACTGATGTCAGGTCATCAGTAGTAGAAAATAAGGCAGCCGATGCCATTACATCTGTCTTTTTTGCCACGGAGCCCGAAGCAGAAACAAATTCGCATAAGGGCCGGTTGGCCGCTACCTGAGTTTAGTCTCTGAATTGAAGTCTTCTAAAGCAAAGTACCCCATTTGGATCCTTTCTTCTTGCACTAACCGATGTGAAAAAAAGTTAATTGTCTTGCCTGTGGAAAACAAATACCACACCAAGACTTCCACTCTTACTGTGTCACTTATTTAGGCCCAGACCACAATGTCCCCCATTGTCTCTTCTGTGCTTTGTTCAATGCCAGAACTATTCGTCGTCTGGCCCTTAGTCTAGCCAGATATTTTCGTTTACAGCCCTTTGCTTCTGATATGGCTTCCGTAAGCCATACGACAGCAGATCTTATGAAAAAAATGTAAAGATAAAGACAGAAACAGATCGCACAGGTCCACACTTTCCGACGATGCTTCCGTTAAGCTAGTCGTCAGTCCTCCGGTACTCGGTGAGGCACTTTCAAAGCCCCTGATTCGCAGGCCACTATAGAGACCCTTTTGGAGTCTGGTATGCCGCAAAACTCTTTCGACTAAGGATCCTGCGGTAGTATCTACCTTGGATGGGTCTGGAGCCGCTGAGCAGAAACCGACTTCAAAGGAAGTCCTTCGCACTACCGAATCTTGACATAGATGTCTTTTTTCGCGACTACTGTTCTTTCAAAAAATTAGTTTTAGACCTAGGGTTCGAACCACATCCAAGAAACAGACGACCCACTCACAGGCGCCTGCCTCCTTTCCTCAGTCTCGAACACTTTAAATGGCTGAAGACCTTATGCTGATCAGGGGAAACTAAGCTACCCCTTCAAAAAGGAAAAACTGCCCCCTGAAGTTTTGTCTGAACAAGAGTCAGATGAATCTGATGCATCTGACTATGAAGACATGCAACCCCTCCACTTATGAGGATTCTGATGCGGAGGACTCCATTCCTTCAGCCTCTTCCCCAGAAGATTTTTCCTTTGGGGAAACTCTACTTTAAGGGAGCATTTCCAATGGAAGAGTTGGGACTGCCCTCAGTGTAAAAAGAGACTCTGGTGATTCCTAGATCTTCTGCAACACAGACCCTTGCCCATACCCGAAGTCCTGGGTGCTGTGGATGATGATTTCCTTGAATCCATCTTGGCTCCTGACGCCCTACCTCCTGCTCCCAGAAAACCAGACAAGTACTGTAGAGTCCCGGACTCTCACAAATATCTTCTTAAAAATCCAACAGCTGACCCTGAGGTTATTTCTTAAGGGCCAAAAGGCATTAAAGCAACCTCTGATAAGAATCCCACCCCCTCAGACAGGGATTCCAGAGCATTAGACAGATGGGGTAAAAAAGTATACACTTCAGCTACTCTTGCTATCAGCGCACTAAATTGTCAGTTCCATATGCTGAAATTTCAGCAACATACCTTGGAACTCATTACACAAAATTTCTTCCTTCCCTGCTTGTGCAGAATGTAAAGATTTACAAGACTTAATGCATTCTGCAAGTAAAGTAACTAAATGCATGTTACACTGTGGTTTTGACGCCCTTGAAGCTTTTTGCAAGGCAGCAGTCACTGGATCTGTCATTAGAAGACATGCATGGCTTAAGGAACAACCCCTGCCAGACCATGTCAAATCTAAATTGTTGGATGCCCCCTTGCACAAATAACTTATTTGGCACTAAGGCAGAAGAGGTCTTAAAGATGGAAGAAAAAGCAAAATCTATGCAAACAGTTAAGGATTTCTTACAGGTCAAGCCCCCTAGGTTTAACAGGCAGTGTCCCTCCAAACACTGGTCCTTCCCTGCTCTGAGTAAACCGGCCCAGCCTCTAGGCCCCCGTGGGAACAGACCTCCCCAGACAACAGACCCAGGCAGACTTAAGCAGTGGACCACCTCCACTTCAAAACTAGGGAGTTCTAAGCCACCCAGTTATGGTAAGAACTCACAATGACTTGCCTCCCTTCCCGCTGCCACCTTCACTTACCCCTAGGAGGAAAACTCACCTTTCACTCAAACACCTGGGCCTCCATTACCAAGGACCAATGGGTTCTGAACTTAGTGTCTCAGGGACACAAATTTTCGTTCCACTCCCTTCCCAACCCCAAAAGGGTTCCCAGATCTACCACCAAATCTATGGGCAGAGGCTCAAAAGCAAATCCTTTCCCTGCTCTCTCTGAGGGCAGTAGAGCACGTTCCTGCAGAACAAATAGGCCAAGGCTTCTACTCCAGTCTTTTCCTGGTGCCCAGAAAAGAGGGTACCTCATCCTCTCTCTGTCCATTCTCAACACCTTCCTGGTGATCCCAAAATTCAAAATGCTCACCCTCCAGCAGCTGGCTACCTATGTGCTCCAAGGACGGTTGGCTACCCACCCTGGATCTCAGAGGCCTACCTCCACAATTCCTATCAGGGAATCATGCACAAAGTATCTCTGCTTCAGGGCAGGATCTCAACACTTTCAGTTCTCTGCGCTTCCATTTTGCTTATCTACTGCTCCCAGAATTTTCACATAATGTCTGGCTCTGGCTATTGCCTTTTACAGACAAATAAATATTCAAATTTACCCATACTTAGATGACTGCCTTATTCAGGCAGACAGCCAGGAAAAGCTGCTCAAGCACCTGGCCTTTGTAAAGACCTTGCTAACCTCCCTAGGGTATACAATCAACTAAAAGAAATCCAAGCAGGTGCCCACCCAAAGGATAATCTTTCTGGGAGCAAGTCTAAACACAGCATCCCAGATGGCATACCTAACACAAGAGAAACACATTTTCCTGACAGCCTACTTCTGTCAACTAGCCACCAGGACCCAGCTATCTGCAAGGAAGATCGTGCAAGCTCTGGGTTTCATGCCATCTTGCATACTACTCATTTCATATCACCAACTGCATACGAGGAAGCTTCAGTGCTACCTGAAGAGCCTTTGATGCCAACACTCTCTCAAGGCTTAGAAACTCTTCTACCTGTAAATTCCTTGCCTCAGAAAGGAATGTCTTTGGTGGGCAACGGCATGCTCCCACAACAAGGTACTGCCCTTCTTCCCAACCCCTGCAGCCCAGACGCATCACACTACACTTGGGGTGCACACCTGGATGGCAGGTGCATACATGGCCAATGGAGCCGACAGCAAATCCCTCTGCATATCAGTCAAAAAGAGATGATAGCTGTGCAGAACGTCTTGATATTTTTCAAACCCCTACACTCTCCAGGGTTTCTCCTGATCAAAACAGACAACACCACTGTGAGTTTGGTACATCAACAAGCAGGAAGGGACTCATTCCTTCCCTTTTTGCCTCTTTCATGCAATTACACCTGTTAGCACAGTTCCTACCAGCCTCTTTCAACTCTCTGGCAGACCAGTTAAGCAGAAACCTGGGCTCGCACAAGTGGCAACTCAACAGAAGTACCTTCATCCTAATAACTCAGAAATGGGGAACCCTGAACGTCGACCTCTTTGCCTCCCACACCAACCATCAGCTCAGCAAATTCTGCACCAGGGAGCATTACTGCATGGCCAGCCAAGGGCTATTCTGGCAGGTTATAACCCAAATGTGATGACTGCAACAGTGAATACACTCAACATCTGCATTTATGTTAAGTGTACACAACTGTACTTTCTTCCTAATGTACTTGCAAGCATGGAAAAGTTCCCTGACGTGTGGTGGTGATCGTGTTACACTGCTGCAGTCATTACACTTGGGTTATCCTGCCGTCAGGCAGTCCCGCAGTTGGCCAGAGTTCCAAAGTCTTGGTCCGACGTCAGTTGCTGTCGCTTCTTCCCTGACGTCAGTGTGCCAGGGGTATATAAGATGCATCCAACGCCATTCAAATATATCCATACCTGGACGACTGCCTCATTCAAGCAGAGACAAAGGACATTCTTCTACAGCAATCTGGCATTTGTAAAAAGGTTGCTAATTTCTCTAGAAAAGTAACAGTAAACGAAAAGAAGTCAGAACTAGTGCCCTCGCAACAGATTATATTCCTGGGTGCCAGCTTGAATTCAACGGCCCAGATGGCTTACATCACGCCAGACAAACCAGTTCAACTAACTCAATATTTTCAATTACTGGCAAAAATGTCCCATCTCCCTGCAAGAACAATTCTGCAGGCCCTGGGATTCATGGCATCCTGCTAATACCATATGCCAGACTGCATATGAGGAAATTACAATGGTACCTAAGTGTTTTGACTCAACACTCTCACAGTTTAGAAGCAGTAATACCAATGATTCCCTGCCTACAACAGGAGTTTCAATGGTGGGCACAGGCATGTCAACTAAACAAGGGTCAGCCTTTTACCCAACCCACAGACAGGCAAACTCTAACAGATGCTTCAGATTACGCCTGAAGAGCACAGCTAAATTTAGAGACTTCTCTTATGTGCATACTCAATTAATTCTTTCTCTCTATAGAGAAAGAATTAGTGAGATCCGTGATGGACTGGCAGAGGGAAATCGAACTGAAATTTAAGGAGGAGCGACATCAGGCAGAACTTCATGACCTGTATCGTACTATTACCACCTATGATATGAAGTTACATTGCATCAAAAGCAAGAAGTTGTAGAGAGAGATTATCAAGACTTTAAAAGGAAACATCTTTACGTGGCCAAGGGAAGTTAATGTTACTGGACCACTCATCCCATCTACTACTAGGAAGCATGAGCCGTTCCACCTTAATTCCAGGTGAAGAATGTGACAAAAGCAAGTCACAGACCTCCACTCTGACGTGTCACCCGAGATTGTAGTTACACCTTGCACTGAAGGAAGTGAAGCTGATCTACAGAGATGTAGGGTTTTGTACAACTTGCATGCTGTGTCTACATCCAATATGAATGTCAGGAGCTAGACCAAAAGTGTGTAACAATTCTTTTCCAGTTCTTCCAGTCTTGGTGAAGAAGGTTCATCAGTTGAACCATCCACTACAGTACCAAGGCGCCCAGCGACAAAATTTCTATACGACTACGAATGGCGATTTTAATGTTTATAATTGTAATGTTTATATTTTATATAATATGGTTTTAACTGAAGCAGAACTCTCTGAAATAAGGGTCTAATGGTTGTCCCTAGTATGGAACAATGTTTGAGTGATTTAATTATTGAGCTCAGGCTGTTTGGGAATAATCTTGAGTTAAAGAAAATGTTTGGCAATAATGAAGAAATGCGAATTACTGAACCCAGGCAACCTAGCATGTTTAACCCTCCCTTAAGTTCAGTAATTGAAACATTTTTTAAAACGTGAAGCAGATTTGGTTGAACTTTAATAGTAAGCAGCGACATTTTTTTTTTTTTTTTTTTTAATAATTTGACCAAGCAGCAAAAGCAGGCACTGCAGTCATTAATAGCCAACAACAATATTAACATCAAGCCAGCTGACAAGGGAGGGACAGTCATCGTGACGAGCACTGAATGTTATGTAGTCCTATCTCGCCTCCATTATTACGTGTGGGTTCGGAGCCGACCCTCTGCTCCGACTCGGCTGTTTAGAAAGCCTGAAAACTCCTGATTGGCTCGTGGCTAATAGGTATCCCATGGTGCATACGCACATTCCCCAGATCTCATTGCCGTGTCTTCAGTCAGAAGCTTTTTTTGGTTGGCCGTGGCTAAATGATTTAGTTCTTTATTATTACTACTTTTTAGGAGTTTTTGGCTTTGTGTGAAGTGTTTTTCTGATTGCCGATAGCTTTATTGTGATGCCGATTTGTGTCCTAACCGGATTTGACTTTACTGCTTATAAAATTCTTGGGCTTGTTGGCCTTGTGTGTGGTTCCCGTGAGTGTGTGTGCTTTTAGACTAGACCGTTTGACTTAGAGGTGTTAGTTTGTTCCCCTTTTTCCTTTGCATTAGGTTCATTTAAGTTAGAGAACCTAGTAAAACCACTTTTTATTATTGTTGACAGTGTTAGGACTAGATCTGTTAAAGTTAGGAGGAAATAGTTCCTCTCTGGTGTGAGAGTTTTTTTCTCTACTGCCATTATGTCCAAAGAGCATAAACAGGGTTTAAAAAGTGTACTAAATGGTCGCAAAAAATGTCCATCATTGATGGACATGGCATCTGTGTGTACTGTTTAGGGGCTATACATCTTCAAGAAACTTCTCTTTTGTCATTCCTTTAGCCCTAGAGTGCTCCAGGATCGGAAGAATAAGCTGATCCTAAAAGGCATGTTAAAATCTTCCTTCACGGAAGACCTAGCCATTTCTTCCTCCTCTGCTAGGTCGCAGTCTTCTAGAAAGGATAAGGGCAAGACCTCTAAAAGGCCTTCTCCAGCCTCAACTTCTGTCTCTGAACCTCCACAGAAGTTAGCAAAATCGGAGCTGGCCTCTGTCTCTTTGGCTCCACTGTCTTTGGAGCCGGTTGAGATTCTGGACACGGACCTTGCAGTATCGGCACCAAGTGCTTTGGTGCTGATCACTAGTAGTCCTCTTCGGAGCCGTTCTACAGACATTACACCGGTCTCCTCTACTCTTAAATCGCTATATTGCAGAGAGCGAGGTCTGCCACACGATCCTCCAGGAGCTTATCTGAAGAAGACATCGAGAGAGTGGTGCTCAGACTCCTTAAGTCATCTGCCTTGCAAAAATTTTTATTGGCTCCAACCTTCTGTGTTTCTGAGCCAACTCCTGCTACTGATCCTGCTCTTTTTCCTCCTCCAACCCAGATTGGGCCTTTGGAGCCGATGCTGTCGGTACCGACTATAGTGGTGTCCTTAGCTCCAGCACCCCGTGTGGTTGTCTCTGAGCCGATCTCCACTCTGACACTATCGGTGCCGTCCGAAGTGTCTAGGGTCCGAAGCTCTTCGGTCGGGCCCGAGGGGGACACTTGAAACCAGACCTCTTCGGTGCCGAGTCTTCCTCTTGGTGCATTGGCCTGAGTGAGCTCGGACCCTACATCGTTCTCCGAGCTGATTCCTTTGGAGCCATCAGCACCTACGCTCTCTTTGGAGCCGGGGCGTCGTTCGGAGCTGGAGGAATCGGTCTTCGTGAGGATGAGGAGCATGTTGGATAATTCATCCGCACCACTGAGTACTGATGCTATACTCCCTCAAGCGCTGTCTAAGGTCGCAGCATCCTCTCTCCTCCAGGATGGTAGAGACTGAGCCTCAGGACCCCCATTTTGGGTGGTCCCTGATCTTCCGAGACCTCCCCAGAAGACCCCGCTGAGGAGCCCCCTCAGAAGAGATCATGTAAGAGGAAGCATGTAGACTCCCCTGATGAATGTCAATCTGACACTGACCTCTTAGTTGGAGGGGTCCCCTAACTAGTCTCTGAAGACGTCTCCCTTGCAGACATTTTGGAGATACTCAGGCAGAGGATTTGGCCCACCGTTACCCCGTCCTATGAGTCAGTGTACCTGAAGGCTTTTGGGTATCAACCCTCAGCTTCATGGGTGTCTCCTCCATTTGATGAATTACTGGATCTTGAGTCAGAAAGCATGGCAGACTCCTGATGCTGTGGAGCTGGTCCCCAGGAGGCCGAATACATTTCTTTCCGCTCCTAAAGACAAAAGAATTTTTATCCAAGGATTTACTTGTTGATGCCATGGTGATGGCAGCGGCGGCCAGTAAGAAGGAGCTAGCAGAAACTTCTTCTATCCATCCACCTAATAAGGAATCCCGCACGATGGATAGGTACAGGAAGCGTATCTTTTCTTCAGCGGCTTTTACACTCCGATCGCTGAACTATTTATCACATTTTGCGAGAATTCAGAGAGATCTCTTAAAGGAGTTAGATGCTCTTCAGGATACATGTACTGAAGCAGTCCCATCTACAGTGACTGCTCAGTTGGCTACTCTCACATCTATTAACTCCTCCATGCGGCTGATTTCATACGCAGTTGATGGTGCTAGTAGGGCGGCGGCTTCAGGAGTCTCCTTAAGGAGACATTCCTGGATGTGTCTATGCAACTTTGCTGAGCCTTTCAAGTCTACATTCACCAATGCTCCAGTGGACAGATACTCTCTTTTTGGACCCAAGGTGAAAGATACCCTTACCAGGTGTGAGCAGGAAGGAAAGACTCTGCCGTTGGAGTCCGTTTTACCGTTCTTTCTAGACCTTGCCCTAAAGGTCAGAAGAGTGGCAAAATGTGGTTCAAGAAATCAGACACCTTTCCAGGACACACAGGGTGATTCCTCCTTCAGAGGCAGGGGAGGAGGAAATAATGGTAGACGTCGCCCTAGAGGCAGGGGAGGCCCACAAAATCAGGGAGGTCGCGATTCCTTTCGTGACCATCCCTATCAGCGTTCCTGATATGGAACCCGGCTGTGTGTCTCTGGAGCCGGTCGGGGGTCGCCTGTCCTTGTACCCAGAAGCCCCTGGCTAAATCTCACTCGAGACAAGTGGGTACAAGACGTTATCACCAGAGGTTACTCTATACCCATTTCCCTTCCACCATGCCCTCCCAAAAGGATCCCAGATGTGCCACCCAATCATGGGGATCAAGCGGCTATAGAGATAAAAAAGCTGCTATTAAAGAGTCATCCAAAAGGTCCCAACAGACCAGACAGGATTCAGAATATACTCCAGGTTCTTTTTAGTTCCAAAAAGATCAGGGGACTGGAGACGCATCCTAGACCTCAGCAGGTTAAACGAGTATGTAAAGTCTTCCAAGTTCCGAATGGTCTCTTTACAGTCCATACTCCCTCTGTTAGGGAGAGACAGCTGGATGTGCTCAATAGATCTCCAGGTTGCCTACTACCATATAATGATGGACAAAGCATCAAGGGGCTTACCTATGTTTCCGGCTGGGAGCCAATCATTACCATTTTCGGGCACTGCCCTTTGGTCTCACCACAGCCCCCCCCCCCCCCCCCCCGGGTGTTCAAGTGCATGGCAGTAGTCACAGCTCATTTGAGGCGTCAGGGAATCCAAGTCTTTAATACCTGGACGATTGGCTCCTGACCGCCACCACCAGGCATCGCCTAGTTCAATTGAGCGATTCCACAGTCGAGCTCTGTTCCCAGTTGGGAATCTCGATAAACTGGGAAAAATCCTCTACTTTGCCCACTTAGCCTATAACTTTTATAGGCGCAAACATAGACACAGTCGATATGACAGCCAGACTACCTACAGACAGAATACAGAGTCTTGTGCAACAAATTTACGGACACTTCCCCTTCAGAGTCAGAGCGAATGTGGTGTTGCAGCTTCTCGGAACTATGGTGTCGACCATAACCTTGGTACATTTAGTAAGACTACATATGAGAGTACTCCAGTGACTCCTGTCATCCCAGTGGTCTTTTCAGCAGTTGCCTCTTCATCATCAGATTCTGATTACAGATTCTTGCAAAAAGGACCTACGCTGGTGGATTCAACCAGGTCATCTTACCACAGGGACTCCCTTTGTACCGCACCAACCAATTGCCACTGTGACTACGGATGCCTCTCAGGGTGGGGGGGCATTATCTTGGCAGGACTGTCCAAGGCACATGGCAAGAGCAGGAGGTCCATCTGCATATCAATGTCCTAGAGATGAGAGTGGTGCTTCTAGCTTTGCAAGCACTTCACAACTTTTTCAATCTAGGGACTATAGCTATCCAGACCGACATGTCTGTGGTCTGGTATCTAAACAAACAAGGGGGGATCAGATCATACCCCTTATGTCAAGAGGCCCTGCGAATTTGGAATTGGGCGGTTTCTTCTCAACGCTTTCTCATTGTAACGCACATCACGGGGACTTCCAAAGTGATAGCGGACAAGCTGAGCAGGGCTATATTGTTACCTCACGAATGGTCCTTGAACCAGAAAATAGCCAGTATGATCTTCCACAAATGGGGACAACCCTGCTTGCGACCTTTTTGCCAGCCCCATCAACACCAAATGCAGCACCTTTTTCTCTCTCATCCCCCCTCCGGGAGAGTCTCCAAGAGATGCACTAGTCCATAATTGGCCCTCGGGACTCCCTTATGGTGTTCCTCCTTTTCCAGTCATCCCCAAAGTCATACAGAAAGCAATGTTGTTGGGAAGCAAGATGATCCTCATCACTCCTTACTGGCCTCGTCAGATTTGGTTCCCTTTTCTCTGGCCTCACCTGTTAGACTACCCATGGACTCAGGACCCAGTGCCAAACCTCCTGACGCATATGTCAGGTTCTTGTCACCCCAGTCTCCACACACACAAACTGACAGCATGGCTGCTCCAGATGTTCTTCGTGTTTCACTGTTGCAGTCATTGCATTTGGGTAATCTGCTGGCAGGTTGCCCTTAGTCGGCCTGAATTCCAAAGTCTTGGGTCCTGCGTCGGTTGCTGTCTCCTCTTCCATGATGTCCAGTCGTCAGGGGTATAAAACAAGCAGCCGACGCAGTTTTCTTTAGTCTTTCTTGCCGCGCGGTGCCTGAAGCAGAAGCATTTTGCAAGTGCCGTTCGGCCAACTCCTGAAATATTCGAGTTTGAGTTTCAGAACCAAAGTTTTCATTAAAGCTAAGTACCCCATTGGGGAAACTTTTTTCTTGCTCCATACTGATGTCAGAAAAAGTTAATAATTGTATTACTTGTGGGAAGCAAATACCTCATATGGATTTCCATTTATACTGTATTCCTTGCCTAGGCCCTGATCACAACATGCCTGGCTGTCGGTTTTGTGCTAGATTTAACCAACGCACTATTAAGCGTCGGTATATTTTTGCCCCAAAGTATTCTGGAAATGGATTTAACTACCCAGAAATGTCATCTGATAGCAATCCGACTACTGGAGTATATGAAAAATGCAAAGAAAAGGACAAAGACAGTCTAGGTCCAAAACCGACGAAGCTTCTCCTAAGCCAGTCGCTGGTACTCAGTGAGGTGCTTTCGCAGCCCCTGATACCCGCTACTTTCGAGTTGTAGGCCTTTACAGAGACCCATGTGGAGTCTGGCACGCCGCGAGATACTCAACGTATTGGACCCACGGATGTATCTCACTCAGATGGGTCCAGAGCCAAGAGCCGCTGAGCAGACACCAGCTTCTGAGGGTGTATTCAGGTCTCAACATTTTTGTATCAAACTGACGACAGCTGCAAAACCAGACACAAAAGCAACGTCTGACACTAAAAAAGACGCATGAGCCATGTACACAGGCTGCTTTGCCTAAAAAACAAATGATCAAAATGGCTGAAGAGCTTGTTACCTTGATGAGGGGTTCCCATCCCCCTCCTGATAAGACGCCTAGGCAAGACACTAATTATGAATCTTCAGATCAGTTTTCTATTTATTATGATTCCTCTTCTGATCAGGAATTATCTATACCTCCCTATGAGGATTCTGATGCAGAGGAGTCTATACCATCTGAATCACCTCCTGAGGATTATTCATTTGGAGAAACCTTGCGTACTTTGAGGGAGCATTTTCACTGGGAGAGTCAAGATTTCTCAATCAAAAAAGAGGCTCAGGTATTTCCTTCTCCCTCAGCACAGGCCTTTAGCCATACCCCCTGTTTTAGACTTTGTGGATGATGTGTTTTTGGAGTCCAGCTTGTCCCCTGACTCCTTACATCTGGCTCACAGCAAGCCTGACAGATATTACAGGGTTCCCTGACTCTCACAAATTTCTATTTAGAAACCCTGCTGCTGATCCTGAAACTATTTCACAGGGTCCAAAGGGAGTTAAGGCCTCAACAGCAAAAAATCCTACCCCCTCTGACAGAAATTCAAGGGCACTGGATACAGATATTCAAGGGCACTGGATAAATGGGGAAAAAGATTTATACATCTGCAACCTTGGCATTTAGGGCCTTAAACTGCCAGTTTCATATGCTCACGTATCAACAACATGTTATGGGATTGCTGAAACAGAAAATGATTTCTGATTGTGCAGAAAATAAAGAATTGCAGGAATTATTGCATGCAGCTGAACAGGTTGGAAAGCATACTTTGCAATGTGGTTTTGTTTCCTTAGAGGCCTCCTACAGGGCCGCATTTACTGGTTCTGTGATTAGGAGGCATGCCAGGTTAAAAGAGCAAAATTTGCCTGATCATGTTAAAGCTAAATTACTGGATGCACCTTTACAGCATGATACTCTTTTGGTACTAAGGCAAAGAGGTTTTAAAGAAAATGGAAGACAAAGCTAAGTCTATGCAAACTGTAAAAGGCTTTTAACAAGTGCAGCCACCAATATTCAGTAGACACTGGCCTACAAAAATTGGTCCTTTCCTGTGTCAGAGCTCAAAGGGGCAAATCCAGATGCCCTAAGGGTTCCAGATACAAGGCACAAGATTCATACAGATCAAAGCAATGGTGCGCTTCTACCTCCACATCTGGAGGAGATAAAGTGCAAACCTACAGGAAACAATCCCAATGACTTCCCTCTGCCTACACCAAGCACTTAACTTTTGGCAGCACTCATAGTGGGAAAATTAGCACTTTTTGCTCAAAATTGGCAGTTAACCCAGGACAAGTGGGTACTAAGCATCGTATCACAGGGATATGGATTCCATTTCCACACTCTGCCAATGGCAAATGGTTGGCCAGATCTGCCAAAAAATCAATGGGCAGAGGCACAAACAGATTACGTCCCTCATGGATATGGGGACCATTCAGCCAGTACCAGAACAGGAAAAAGGACAAGGTTTTTACTCGACTGTTCTTGGTACACAGAAAGGACAAGGCCTGGTGGCCAATACTGGATTTATCGATTTTGGACACATACCTGGACATTCCAGAATTAAAAATGCTGACTTTGCAGCAGCTTCTGCCCATGCTGGGCAAGAATGCTTGGCTGGTGGCTTTAGACCTAAAAGAGGCATACCTGCATGTCCCAGTAAGACAATCGTGCAAAATATACCTCAAATTCAAGGCTGGCTTAATGCATTACCGATTCTCTGCACTGCCCTTTGGCATATCTACTGCGCCCAGGGTCTTTTCAAAGTGCCTGGCACCAGTAATTGCATTTTGCAGACAAAGAAGTATAGAAATATATCCTTACTTTGGACAACTGTCTCATTCAAGCAGAGAACAAGGACATTCTTCTTCGATACCTGGCATTTGTGAAAAGGCTTCTAACATGCCTAGGGTACACAATAAATGAAAAGAAATCACAACTGGTACCCTCTCAAAAGATAAAATTCCTGGGTGCAAGCTTGAATACAACTGCCCAGATGGCTTACCTCACGCCAGACAAGCAAAGGCAACTGACAACTGGGTTTTGTTGCCATCAGTTTGAAGTAACATGCAAGACAAATTCTGCAGGCTCTGGGCTTCATGGCGTCCTGCATCCCACAGATTCCATATGCAACACTGCATATGAGGAAACTTCAGTGGTACCTAAAAAGTTTATGAAGTCAACATTCTCAGTCTGGAAACAATGATTCCTCTCATTCCCTGCCTGCAACAGGAGTTTCTGTGGTGGGCAAAGGCATGTCACCAAAACATGGGACAGGCCTTCACTCCACCCCTGCCAGCCAAACCTTAACAGAAGCATCATATTATGCCTGGGTGGCCCACATGGCAGGAAGGATACATTCAGGGCATATGGACACCAAAACAAATGCATCTACATATCAACCAGAAAGAGATGCTGCTAGCTGTTCAAAATGCCCTAACAACCTTCAAGGACTTACTTCATCCAGGACAACTACTGATAAAGATGGACAACACCACAGTCATGTGGTATATAAACAATCAAGGGGGCACACACTCGTACCCCATTTGCAGATTAGCCATGGCACTGTGGGATACAGCTTTGACCTACCAAATGCATCTTCAAGCTCAATTCCTGCCAGGAAAACAAAACAGTCTGGCTGACGATTTAAGCAGAAACCTTATGGATCCTCATGAGTGGAAACTAAATCCACAATCTTCAGCATGATAGAGAAATGGGGGAGCCCAGACATAGATCTATTTGCCTCTCCTCAAAATTATCATTGGAAAAAATTCTACACAAGGTCTTATCACAGACAAGCATCGAAAGTGGACGCCCTATCCTTCAGTTGGAAAAACATATCTGTTTACGCCTTTCCTCTTCTGCCTCTTCTCCCCAAGCTCCTCCTAAAAGTCAGACCAGAGAAACCAAAGATGATGATGATTGCCCCAGACTGGCTCCGCCAATATTGGTACCCAGTCCTAAGGAACTGTCTCAATACCCAGCTTGGACATTGCCTCAAAGACCTCAACTACTGTCCCAGCAAAACAATCAGATCCTGCACAATCAACTACAGACACTGAACCTGGCAGCATGGCTCATCATGTAGTCATACAAACACCTCTCAGTAAAGCTGTGATGGATGTCATTTTGGGAGCCAGAAGACCTAGTACTAGAAAATCTTACGCTGACAAATGGAACAGATTCTGTAATTGGAATCAAGCAAAAGGAACTGATACAGCAGAATCAAATATTCCTCCAATATTACAATACTTAACTGAGATGCTTGACAAAGGCCTATCTTTCTCATCAATTAAAATCCATGCCTCTGCCATTTCGGCTCATTACAATACAGAGCCACCAATCTTTTCTCATCCTTTACTAAAGCAGTATCTTAGAGGAACCAAAAATTTAAGGCCTCCTAGAAGATCACCAATACCTGCATGGGACCTAAGTTATGTGTTGGAAAAGCTCACCCTGCCTCCATTTGAACCAGCTGCTACTGCTGATGTAAAGTTATGGAAAACAGCTCTGCTGCTAGCAATTACTTCAGCAAGAAGAGTTTCAGAGCTACAGGCCCTCATGGCTGTGGAGCCTTTTATCATATTTTACCCAGATAGGGTGTCTCTGAGAACAAATCCTTCATTTATGCCTAAGGTGGTTTCCAGTGAGGCTCTTAACCAAACTATTAATCTGCCAACTTTTTATCCAAATCCACAGAACAAGGGGGAGAGAATTCTACATTACTTGGACGTACACAGACAGCTAAGATTCTACTTGAGCAGGACTAAAGCTCAAAGAAAAACTGAGCAGTTACTAGTGACATCTGCTGCAGGATCAGAAGGAAAGGCTATTTCAAAGCAGACTATTTCAAAGTGGATAAGCCACTGCATTCATTTCTGCTACTTACACCATGGCAAACCTGTGCCCAAGGGCATTAAGTCTCATTCCACCAGAGCTGCAGCTACTTCAGCAACCTTTCTCAGAGGAGTACCAACCAAAGACATTCTAGAGGCTGCTACTTGGAGTTTTGTTCACACCTTTACAAAGCATTATCATTTGCCTCTCTACTCGCTAAGTTTGGGGCAGGCTTTGCCACAGCAGTTCTGCAGGGCCTTATAGCTGTTTAGCTCCAGCCTCCCATCCATAGCTTTGGGATTCTACCCAAATGTAATGACTGCAACAGTGAAACACGAAGAACATAGTACAGTTGTGTACACTTACCATAGATGTAGATGTTCGGGTGTATTCACTGTTGCAGTCCAAGTTACCCACCCACCATCCCCCTTTCATTCTGAAGTTTCTTTCCTTCTCTATCTTCTACACCCTATGTGGTGTATTTGCTTGCAGACGAAGGTAAAATTTGTATTGATGCATGTATAAATAGTTTTTATATATATATATTTGCTACCTTTTTGGGGGTACCTGACATCTGGGGCAAGAAAAACTAAAGAAAATGGCATTGGCTGCTTGTTTTATACCTCTGACGTCATGGAAGAGGAGACTGCAACCGACGCAAGACCCAAGACTTTGGAATTCCGGCTGACTGAGGGCAACCTGCCAGCAGATTACCCAAATGTAATGACTGCAACAGTGAATACACTCTAACATCTACATTTATGGTAAGTGTACACAGCTGTACTTTCCGTCACTAGTCAGGCTTCATGATCTGTCTCCAGCTGTAACTCATATTACCTCTTTTCACAAGCCGTCAGGTAGAAAATTGTATCGCAGTAAATGGAAGAGATTTTCTGTATGGGCACATAACAGAGTAGTTGATCCATTTACAGCTCCCATTACTATTGTTCTAGAGTTTCTTTCAGAACTCTTTCACCAGGGTTCAGCGGCTGCTACACTCAGAGTTCAGCTAGCAGCAATATCTAATTTTCATGTGGGGATTAATGATTCCAGTCTTATGTCTCTCAAACTGTGCAAATTTTTTCTTAGGGGTTCCATGATAAGACCTCCTGTGCAAGACTCCATTCCTCCTTTGGACCTGAATCTAGTCTTTTCTAGACTTACTCTGCCACCTTTTGAACCAGCCCATAGTTGTCAGTTGAAATTCCTGTCTTGGAAGATTTTCTTTTAGCAATAACCTCAGCCAGATGAGTTTCTGAATTACAGGCCCTGTCTGTTAAACCTCCATATTTAATTTTTCACAAAGGTAAGGGTCTCTCTCTGGACCAATCCTCCTTTTATTCCTAAAGTCTGTACTCAATTTCACTTAAACCAAACAATTGAATTGCCAGTGTTCTTCCCCTAATCACTCCCAATAAAGCAGAGTATACATTCCACCAATTGGATGTGCATAGGCAACTGTGTTTCTATATCCACAGGACCAAAGGATTTAGAAAATCAGAACAGCTGTTCGTTTCTTTTGCTGAGGCGAGAATGGGCTTGCCAGTTTCCAAGGTTACACTATCGAACTGGATCTCTAGTTGTATTTCCTTTATTTACAGTTCTCAGAGAAAGGAGTTGCCCTTTAAAGTTAAAAATCTTTCTACCAGGTCCTTTTCTACTTCTGCTGCTTTCCAAACCAGGACACCTATTGATAATATATGTGTAGCAGCAACATGGGCTACCCCTCATACCTTCATTTCCCATTATAAATTGGATTTAACTTCCAGGGGTAGGGCCTCGTTTGGTTCCACGGTACTCAGGAGCATTTTCCAGTGAGCCACCCATTCAAGATGCTAGGGACGCTGTCCCATGCGTAATAATGGAGGCGAGCTAGGACTACAGAACATAAAGAAGTTATGTACTCACCATAACATTCCATGTATGTAGTCCATCTCGCTGAACATTATTATGAACCCATCCACCAGCCCCCTTCCTGAAGGATCTGGATACAGTTTATCCTTTTCTACAGTGGTTTATATCACAAGGGTGCTTTTATTACAGTTTATTCTTCCGTACCTTTGTCCTTTTTCCTGTCTTATCCTGTTAGACTAGTAGCAAACAAGATCTGGGGAATGTGCACATGCACCATGGGATACCTATTAGCCACGAGCCAATCAGAAGTTTTCAGGCTTTCTAAGCGGGCGATTTGGAGCCGAGGATTGGCTCCAAAACCCACACGTAATAATGTTTGGCGAGATGGACTACATGCATGGAACATTATGGTGAGTACATAACTTTTTTTTTTATAATAAGGTTTTAGAAATGCTCTGCACAGTACCACATATCAGCGCTTATCACCCTTGGAAGTCTCCATAATAACTAACTGTTAAACGTGATTTTTTAAATTTAAAAAGTAGTCAGATCACGGAAGATATTTTCAGATTTTTGTGGGTATAACACCCTATAATACCAACTTTCAAAGCCTACCCTAAAATACGTAAAGATCTTCAGGACCCACCCCTATGTCCCATTGATGTTCGTGTTAAACTGTTGCATTCATCACATTTGGGTTGTCCCTTCCAGGGTAGCCCTCAGTCGACCCGAATACCAGAGGCTTAGTATTTCTGCGTTTGTTGCTGTCGCCTCAGGACTGATGTCAGGTCGTCATGAGTATAAAGTAAGGCAGCCAACGCCATTTCATCAGTCTTTCTTTCCGAGGAGCGTGAAGCAGAAGCAAGTTTGCGTGAGTGCCAGTCAGCTGCTACCTGAGTTTTCATTTTCCGAATTGAAGCTGAAGTCTTCTAAAGCTAAGTACCCCGTTGGGGATCCTTTCTTGCTCTAACCGATGTCAGAAAAAGTTAAGTTGTCTCTCCTGTGGAAAGCAAATACCACACCAAGGCTTTCATTCTTACTGTGTCACTTACTAAGGCCTTGACCACAACGTCCCTTGCTGCTGCTTTTGTTTTGTTCTATGCCAGAACTATATGTCGTTGGGCCCTTATTGTAGCTAGATATTTTCGCGCTCAGTTCTCTACTTCCCATATGGCTTTGGTAAGCCATCTGTCAGCAGATCTTCCGAAAAAAACGTAAGGATAAAGACAGACCGCACATGTCCAAACCTTCCAACGATGCTTCTGTTAAGCTAGTAGTCAGTTTTCCGGATCTCAGTGAAGTGCTTTTGCAGCCACTGATGCCTGCTTTTGTGGATTCGCAGGCTGCTATGAATGCCGCAAAATTCAACGGCTAAGGATCCTGCGGATGTCTCTACCTTGGATGGGTCCGGAGCTGCTGAGCAGGCACAGGCTTCAGAGAAAGTATTTCGCACTACCGTTTCTTGACACATGCAGACGTCTGTCGCATCTACTGTTCTTTCGAAAACTACAGAGTTTCTAAGGCCCAGGGTACGAACCTCACCCAAGAAACCGGCCCAGTCTCAGGCACCTGCTTCCTTGCCTCATGTTCAGGGGAAGCCAAGCTTCCCCTGCCAAAAGAAAGTGATTCGCCCCCAGTTTTATTTGACCAGGAGTCCGATGCATCTGAATATGAAGACATGCAACCCCTCTCTGCTTGCGAGGATTCTGATGCAGAGGAAGCCACTCCTTCAGTCTCTCTACCCGAGGACTTTTCCTTTGCGGAAACCCTACATACTTTAAGGGAGCATTTCCAATGGGAATGTCAGGACTACCCTCCAGTCTAAAAAAAAAGTTTGGGAATTCTTAGATCTTCCACAGCACAGACCCTTGGCCATTCCTCCTGTCCTGGATGTTGTGGATGATGTTTTCATGGAATCCAGTTAAACTCCTGACACCCTCACTCCTGCTCCCAGGAAGCCTGACTGGTATTAGTGTCCCTGACTAGCACAAATTTATTTTCAAAAAGTCCTACTGCTGACCCTGAGGTTATTTCCCAAGGGCCTAAAGGAATTAAAGCAACTTCTGCTAGCAATCCCACCTCTTCAGATAGGGATTCCCGAGTATTAGACAGATGGGTAAAAGTGTACATCTCTGCTACTCTTGCTATTGGAACCCTAAATTGTTAGTTCTATATGCTAAAATTTCAGCAACACACTGTGGAACTCCTCAGAGAAAATGTCATCTTTTCCTGTTTGTGCAGAAAATAGTTACAAGAGTTAATGCATTTTACAAGTCAAGTAACTAAGCACACCTTACACTCTGGTTTTGATGCCCTAGAAGTATCTTGCAGGGCAGCAGTCACTGGTTCTGTCCTTAGAAGGCATGCTTGGCTTAAGGAACAGCCATTGCCAGACCATGTCAAATCCAAATTATTGGATGCACCCTTGCACAAAGACAACTTGTTTGGCACCAAGGCAGTGGAGGTCTTAAAGATGGAAGAAAATGCAAAATCTATGCAGACAGTTAAGGATTTCCTGCAGGTGCAGCCACCAGGTTCAGTAGGAATTGCCCTTCCACGCACTGGTACTTTCCTGCCCCCTCCAGGTCAGTTCAGCTCAGACCCCAGGGAGGCAGAACCCCCAGACAACAGCCACAGGGAATGCAGAGATCAAAGCAATGGAGTTCCTCCACTTCAAAACCAGGGAGTGCTACGCCACCTCCTCATGGTAAGAACTCACAATGACACTCCACTTCCACCCTCTCCCTCTGCCCACCTGCACTTGCCCCTAGGTGGAAAACTTTCCTTCTAGTCGTGCACCTGGCCCACCATTGCCAATGACCGCTGGGTCCTCAACAGTGTCTCAGAGATGCAAATTTTCTTTCCACACTCTACCAACCCCAAAGGGTTCCCCAGATCTTCCTCCAAACCACTGGGCAGAGATCAAAAAACAAGTCCTTTCCCTGCTCTTTGAGGGCAGTAGAAGCACGTTCTTGCAGAACAAGTAGGCCAGGGTTTCTACTCCAGGCTCTTCCTGGTACCCAGAAAAGAGGGCACCTGGTGCCCCATCCTCGATCTATCCATTCTTAACACTTTCCTGGTGATAAAATTCAAAATGCTCACCCTCCAGCAACTACTAGCTATGCTCTCCAAGAATGCTTGATTAGCCACCCTAGACCTAAGAGGCCTACCTTCACATCCCAGTCAGGGAATCATGCAGGAAATATCTACGTTACTTGGTAGGATCTCTGCACTTTCAGTTCTGTGCGCTTCCCGTTGGCTTATGCACTGCTCCCAGAGTTTTCACAAAATGTCTGGCTCCCACCATTGCTTTTTGCAGACAAAGAAATATTCAAATTTACCCATACTTGGACGACTGCCTAATTCAGGCAGACAGGAAAAGCTGCTCAAGCAACTGGCTTTTGTAAAGGCCCTACTGACCTCCCTAGGGTACACTAAAAGAAATCCAAACTAGTACACACCCAAAAGATTATATTCCTGGGAGCAAGCCTGGACACAGCATAAAGCAAACGTACCCGACAGCTTATTTCTCTCAGTTGGCCACCAGACCCCAGTTATCAGCAAGGAAAATCCTGCAAGCTCTGGGGTTCATGGCATCTTGCATACTACTCATTCCATATGCCAGACTCCATATGAGGAAACTTCAGTGGTACCTAAAAAGCCTTTGGTATCAACACTCTCAAGGCCTGCAAGCTCTTATACCTATGATACGTTGCCTACAGAAAGATTTTTTCTATGGTGGGCAGCAGCATGCAACCACAAGGGACTACCCTTCTCACCACCCCACCCCACCTAGACCCTCACCACAGACACATCAGACTACGCCTGGGGTGCACACCTAGACGGCAGATGCATACCGGGCCATTGGAGCCCACATCAAATACATCTGCACATTTACCAAAAAGATATGTTAAGCTGTTCAGCACGCATTGGCAATTTTCAGGCCCCTTCTCTTCTCAGAGGCTCTACTGATCAAAACAGACAACACCACTGTGATGTGGTATATCAATAAGCAGGGGGGAAACTCGCTTCTACCCTCTATGCAGGCTTGCCATGACCCTTTGGCACACAGCCTCAGTCATGCAGCTACACCTGTTAGCACAATTCCTGCCAGGCTCTCAACTCTCTGGCAGACAACTTAAGCAGAAACCTTCTGGACCCACACATGGCAGCTAGACCAAAGAATCTTCACCCTAATAATTCAGAAATGGGGCACCCTGAAGGTCAACCACTTTGCTTCCCACTCCAACCATCAGCTCAGCAAGTTCTGCACCAGGGAGCCTCACCGCAGGGCCTGGAAAGTGGATGCCCTGTCCTTCTAGTGGATCAACCTCTCTGTCTATGCTCCCCCCCCCCACCTCTCATTTCCAGGCTACTGCTCAACATAAGGGAGGGAAAACTGAGGATAATTCTAATTATTCCGGACTGGCCTCACCAGCACTGGTACCCACTGCTGCGCAGCCTGTCCTCTCTGCCACCATGGTATCTCCCTCAGATCCCAACCCTCCTGACCCATAGGGAAGGAGAATTCATGCATCCCCAATTGCAGTCTCAGTTTGGCAGCATGCCTTATTCCCTGACCACTGAACAAGCTGCCAATCTCAGTAAAGAGGTTCTAGATGTTACATGTGAGGCCAGATGCCCTACCACTAGAAAGTCTTATGCTGACAAATAGAAAAGGTTCTGCAGCTTGATCCAGGCTGAGTGCGCTGATATGGCCAGCTCTCCTTACCTCTTATCCTGGATTTACCTAGCTTATTTACTACACAGTGGTCTCTCCTTTTCCTCAATTAAAATTCATGCCTCTGCTCATTTCAACACTGAGCAACCACTTTTCTCAACCTCTCATCAAACATTTCCTAAGAGGGGCTAGCAACTTGAGGCCACCCAGAAGAGCACCTATCCCATCCTGGGATCTAAACTTTGTGTTGGAAAAGCTCACCCTACTCCCTTTTGAACCAGCAGCTTCAGCAGAGTTAGTTTCTCTCCTGGAAGACAGCCCTGCTTCTGGCCATTACTTCAGCCAGAAGTGTGTCCGAGCTACAAGCACTCTAGAGCCCTTCATCTTCCATGCTGAGAGGGTGTCCTTCAGGACTATAACCCATCCTTCATGGCATATGTGGTGTCCAATGTGGCCCTCAACCAATCCATTCATTTGCCCACCTTTTTCTTTAACCTACAAAACAAGGGAGAAAGGATACTACATTCTCTAGATGTGCAGAGACAGCTCAGATTCTATCTAGACATGACTAAATCGTTCAGAAAGACTGATCAATTGTTAGCTTTGCTGCAGGAGCAGAGGGCAAAGCCATAGCCAAGCAAGCCATTTACAAATGGATAGCACACTGCATCCATTTCTGCTACAAGCAACACAGGAACCTCCCCCTAAGGTGGTCAGGACTCTGCTCTACTAGAGCAGCCTCCACCTCTGCAGCTTTCCTTAGAGGAGTCCCCACCAGAGATATCCTGGAGGCTGTAATATGGACATTTGTTCACACATTCACCAAGCATTACCACCTGCTTATCTTTTCCAAATCCAGGGCAGGCTTTGCCACTGCAGTCTTGCAGAGCATCCTAGCCAGCCTCTAGTCTTGACTGCTTCCACCCTTTTCCTCAGCTTTGGGAATCCACCCAAATGTGATCACTGCAACAGTGAAACATGAAGAACATAGCACAGTTGTGTACACATCGTAAATGAAGATGTTGGAGTGTATTCACTGATGCAGTCCTGGTTTCCCACCCTCCATCCCCCTTTTCTCCCCCCCCCCTCTCCTTACAAGGAAATTTTTGGTATTTACTTTCTACTGGTGGGGTTCTTCCAGTATATACTGGCTCCCACTTGGGGACTCTTGACAGTTGGGGCAAAAAAAAGCGATGTAATGGCATTGGCTGCCTTACTTTATACTAATGACAACCTGACGTCAGTCCTGAAGCGACAGCAACCAACGCAGAAATGCTAAGCCTCTGGTATTCGGACTGACTGAGGGCTGCCCTGCCAGGGATAACCCTTATGTGATGACTGCAACAGTGAATACACTCGAGCATATACATTTAAGGTAACTATACGTAACTGTACATTTCTAGTAGAGGGTGGGTCACAGAACATGCCTCCATCTGGATAGAGTCCAAACTCAAGGGTTGCTTGAGCAAAACATGCAGAGTTTAAGGATGCAATGAATTTTTTGCAGTCTTTACATTCATATCTTAGTTCAGTGACTGATAAAAGGAGATGTTTGTGACACTGGATATAAATAGTCTATTCCGTTATCTTTAAATACTATGGGTTAGTAGCCATACAAAGAATTTTGAGTAATGACACTGATTTAACACCTATTCAAGTTAACAGGATCATAGTGGTAAACTGTTTCAAGTAATTTTGGTGTTTGCTGATGGTATTTGTCGGCATAGTAGGAGGGTAGCCATTGGCACCCCCTGTCCGCGTTTGTATGCCAACCTTGTGTTGGCATACTGGGACGATCAGGTTATGTTCAACAATAACATGTTTAGATGGCAGTAACGAAGTACTACCCACATTTTATTTGTGTTTTTATTATGGGAGGGTACTAGTGATGAGTTAAGACTTTGTAGCCTGTTTGGAAACTACACATCTTTTTTTGAGATTCAAGGTGATGTATTCTGATGGTAATATAGATTTTCTGGATGTTTAACTAGGAATGATCAGTATGTAATTGACACTGTGGTATATAGAAAGGATTGTTGGCTTAACGCACTCCTACCCTATGATGGCAAGCATCCTAGGCACTTGTTTGACAGTATAACTAAGGGACAGTTTTACAGAGCATCTAGATTATGCACTAATGAAATGTGTTTTAAACAGAAATCACTTGAACTATAAAGTACTTCTCAGGAGAGAGGCTATAAGGTTGAAAAGTAAATCTAGTTTATCGGGAATGTGTTAAAAGACGAACCAAGGCCAAACCTTGGTTTTCTAGTGATGCAACTAATCATCCGGATAGTACAAGGGCTCTGGGACAACTGATGAGTAATCTTGAAATATAGTAATATAGGAGGTATTTGTGATATCAGAAAAAAATTGGGGCATACTACACAGATGATTAAAGGAAATTATAACTCATGATCCATTGTTTTGCTTTAAATGAAACAAACTTAAAATATCTGTAATGCATTGAGAGTTAGGAAAGCACTATTAAAGGAGAAACGTACCCACAGACTCAAAAAAGTGTTTATTTCATCATGGTTTGATGTTTCCTACATTTTAACACCACTCTAGGACTATTTACAGGTTTTAAAATATTTTTATACGTAATTTGAGTCTGACCACATGGGGCCTGGCATCTTGAAATAATTCTGATTGTCTGTCCCATAATGCAGTGCTTGGCTGTATATAAAAAAAGTCATGTATGCCTATTTCTTCCTGAAGCTCCTGTCACTGCATTGATTTTACATGCATACGCTGCTGTTTTTCAGTCAGTTTAAGTAACCTTTCATGTCATTCAGTGACTACTTAAACACAAACTGTGCAAATGCCATAGAACAGACTTTCAAAGTGCTTTTTACTGCTGCCTTTTAGAATGGCCAAACTGCAGTTTTTCTAAGCCTGAGGAGGCTAGCCTAATGGTTAACGTGCTTGCCTTACAAACACAAGGTGCAGGGTTTGAGTCTCACAAGGGATAATTGGCTAGGCTTAAAATGGCTCGCAAGTGCAATTAGCCTTGTACTAATCTATGAAATTGTACTACTTTGACTCTGCTCCCATCCCCCTTCACACCTAACTTCTCTAGCTGTCAAAGTGCTAAAAGTAATTTGAGCGGTTACCACCTGTGTTTGACAGCACACAGCAGGAGACTTGACTCGTGTACTATTTCCTTGTTTAGCCTTTACTTTCTGTATGGGTAGGGAAAGGACCAGGCAGCTGTGACATCACAGCATGGGTGAGCTTTTAAGAAGGTCGTGGAAGTGTCAGTTTGGGGAAGGAATTGGCCAGAAAACTACCTGTATTCATAGGTGTTGATGACATCAGTGAATTGGAGACTGCAGCAAGCTTTCAGGGCTGGTCAAAAGGTTTTTGAAAGTGAAACCACCACAGTGCAGTAAGGTGCTCTTCTAGTGAAGAACAGTTGATTTAAAATATTTTACATGCTGTATTGTTTGTTTATAGCAGGGACAGTAAATGGGGAGGACAGAGAAGATGAGCATTTAATAACAGAATCCCATTGTTTTCCTTTAACACCACACATCAGGGAACTTCTCCATGTAAACATTGCAAAGCTTGCAAGTACATTAGGAAGAAAATGTATTTATTTATCCTGTTACTAGTAAACTATTCATTGGCATCGTATGCAGACAGTCACACAACTGATGTCTACTTAGCCAAGTTTAAGGACCGCAATTCACTCTGTGTGGGTAAAACTAAATTAAATAGAATACTGCAACATTTATTTGCAATATGTGCAGGTAATACCCACAATTCTCTATACCAGCAGGTAAGTGAACACAATGGGCATACCTTTGATTTTATGGTGCTACAGATTGTGTTATCTAGGAGAGGGGGTGATGTAGGCAGTTTAGTATAATAATATGAAAGTAAATGGATTATAGAGATGCGTGTACATAGACCACCTGGGATGAATGGGGTTATTGCCATTAAACCTGCCCTCAAGATGAGGCGGGCTCAATACTGACTGTGATTGGCTACTTTGTGTTTTAAATGTGATTCAGTTTACTTGTGAATTGTCTGATGAAGGGTTCTTTACCCAAAAGCGCTTACATAGTGTTTTAATAAACAACTGGTATTTTTACAGCGTGGTGGTTCGAATTTTGTTTTCTTCACCTCTGGCACCATGGGACCTGAATTTTGTTATCCCGTACGATTTTCGCATTTTGAACCTTCATCATCATGTGATATGAAGATGTTAAGTTGTCTATCTCGCCTTCATTCTTGCTGGATGGGTTCGGAGCCGACCTCGGCTCCGACTCGGCCACTTTAAAAGCTCGAGAGTTGGTTCCACCGGCTCGAGGCTGCCCCTATATCCCACAATGCTAGACGTGAATTACCCCAGATCTCGTTTGCCGCTACAGCGATCGAGGTGTTTTCTACCGGCTCCAGGTTAGTTTAAATTAGATTAGTCTAATACTTTAAACTTACTCTAGATTAGTTTATCCCCTTTTGTTACCTTTAGTGTAGTGGATATTTATCCCTTCTACCATCTTATCCAGCCCCTTTTTCAAGAACTAATAAGTTCTTTCCTTAGGCCTTCGGGCCCTTCCTTCCCTCAGTGTGTGTATGTGTTTTTGATAGGAGTTTTATATCCTTAACTTAACTTACTTTCTTAAGTTTTATTTTAAAGTAATCTTACTTAGATTTTTCTAACAGTGTAATCTGTGTGTGTGTTGTTGTGTGTGGTTACACTTCGATTCCCTGAAATGTCCAAGGATTCAAAGGTCTCAGGCTTCAAGAAGTGTGACTCGTGCTGTCAGAAAATGTCTCTGACAGACGGTCACACTTCTTGTGTGTACTGCCTGGGACCTTTACACCTGCAGGACTCTTGTGCTGTATGCCATGGCTTCAGCCCTAGGGTCCTGCAGGAAAGAAAAAACAAACTCATATTAAGGGGTTTGCTTAAGCCTGAAGGTTCCCTATCTGCTACCTCGGGAAAACCTTCCAAGGCTTCTAAGACCTCGGCTCCAGCTTCTGAGTCGAGGCCTAAGGCTTCGAAGCCTGTTGCTACATCGGCTCCGGCTGGAGCCTATGAGTCTTTGACTACAGTGTCTGTGGTTCCCTCGGCTCCGGCCGGAGCCGAGGCATTAGAGATTCCTGGGTCGGCTCCGATCAGACCATCGGAGCCGACATCTAGAAAGAGATCGAGGTCACCATCCCTTGGCTCCATTCATTCGGCTCCAGCGTCTCCCTTGCTGTCTGAACGGAGCCACAGATCTCACTCCTCCAGGTCATCGAGGCTCTCGGATCATGACCTCCAGAGGGTAGTGAGTCGATTTTTAAAGTCCGAGGCACTGGCCCAAATGCTTCAGAGCCCGACTCATCAGTCGATGCCTCAACTTATTCCTATAAATATTCCTCCTCCGACTCCTTTGAGCTCGGAGCCGGGGCATCTCGGAACCGAGACTGTGGTAGCGTCGGAGCCGATACATTTGTCTTCGGCTCCGATTTCTTCATTTGAAGAATCTCGGCGCCGGACTTCCCTCGTCGGCTCCGAGGGGGTGAGTGGCATCGGACCCTTGTCCGACCCCCCTCTCCCTCTTGGTGCTTCGGCGCTGGTGAGTTCGGCTCCGACATCGGCCTCGGAGCCATCTCTGTCAGTGCCGAGGGAGGTTTTCAGCTTCTCGGAGCGGGGACCTATGGCTCTGCCAGACAGGGGTGCGTTCGAGGTCATGCGGAGTGTGTTGGAACCTTGTTCGACTCCACAGTCGGCTCCGTCCGCCCCTCCCTCTTCGGTGCCTCTGGTTATGTCGACTCACTCCCTCATCCCAGACCGCAGAGAGCCAGCTCCTCAAGAATCCCCTGTGGGGATCTCATCTTCTTCCGAGGCCTCCCCTGAATTGGCAGGGGAGCCCCCTAGGAAGAGAAAGTGTAAGAGGAAGCACATAGACTCACCTGAGTCTGTCACCTCTGACACAGATTTAGAGGATTCCGAGGGTTCCCCCCGTTCCTTAACCCTTCGGAGGATGAATCTGTGTATCTTGAGGCGTTTGGCTCTCGCCCTTCCACCTCCTGGGTGTCCCCCCCCCCCTTTGATCCACTCATGCAGGTGGTGGCAAAGAAAGCCTGGACAGCTCCTGACTCAGTGGACCCTACCCCCAGGAGACCTTCGAAATTTATAACAGCACCAACTGACAAACAATTTCTAACCAAAGGTGTTTCTGTGGATGCTATGGTGGTAGCTGCTGCCACCAAGAAGGAACTAGCTGATCCTTCAGTGCCTGTTCATCCCCCTAACAAAGAATCTAGGTCTATGGACAGGTATGGGAAGCGGATGTTTTCATCAGCGACCTTTGCAATGCGTTCGCTGAACTACCTATGCCATTTCACCCGTCTCCAGAGAGACTTGATCAAGGAAGCGAGTGAGATGTTGAAGGATCCTTCAGCTGCAGATTTTCAGGACAAAATGAACACCCAGCTGACTACCCTAAATTCGATAGCTAACTCCTCCATGCGCCTCCTCTCATATGCGGCTGATGGAGCGAGTAGAGCCGCAGGGACAGGTGTTGCCTTACGCCGGCATGCCTGGATGCATCTATGCAATTTTGCGGACCCCTTTAAAACGTCTTTCACTAATTCCCCGTTTGATGGATCATCTCTCTTTGGTCCTCAAGTGAAAGAAACCTTGACTAGGTGCGAGACGGATGGCAAAACTCTCTCTGCCGTCGGAGTCCATTTTTCTACTCCTCCTAGACCTTACCCCAAAGGCCAGAAAAGTGGAAAAATGTGGTTCCGCAAACAATCACAAGGGAATTTGCCTGACGCACAGAGTCTGTTCCCATCCAGAGGCAGAGGAGGGAACAATAATGGTAGACGTCGCCCCAGAGGCAGAGGGGGTCCACAGAACCAGGGCAATCGAGAAACCTTTTCCGATAAGCCCTTTCAGCATCCCTGAGGTGTTGCCCGACTGTCCACCTTCGGAGGCAGTCGGGGGAAGATTGTCACTGTACCCAGAAGCCTGGCTATCCCTGACTCAAGACAAGTGGGTACAGTCCATCATTTCCGAAGGCTATTCCATTCCCTTCGTTCGTATTCCAAACCAATCAAAAAAATCCCTTCCAGATGTTCCACCCGCTCAAAGGGATCTTGCAGCTTTGGAAATTTCAAAGCTGCTTGCAAAAAGAGCAATTCAGCCAGTTCCAGCAGACCAGCAAGGATCCGGAATCTACTCCAGGTTCTTTTTAGTTCCAAAGAAAACAGGGGACTGGAGACCAATTTTGGATCTCAGTATCTTGAACAAGTCAGTCAAGAAAACAAGATTTCGGATGGTCACGCTGCAGTCCATCCTTGTGCTCTATAGACCTTCAGGATGCGTACTATCACATAAAAATGAACAGACGCTCCAGAAAAACAGACGCTCCAGAAGATTCCTCCGCTTCAGGCTAGGAACCAGTCATTTTCAATTCAGGGCCCTGCCCTTTGGACTCACCACTGCCCCCCGGGTGTTTACCAAATGCATGGCAGTGGTAGCTTCTCACCTGAGACGTCAGGGATTCCAGGTGTTTCCATATTTGGACGACTGGCTCCTCACAGCTCCCACCAAGCATCTTCTTCTAATGGCCAGGGACTACACCTTTCGCATTTGTCAAAATTTAGGCATTTCAATAAATTGTCTGTTTTGTCGCCTTGTCGTACTATTACCTTCATAGGCGCAAATCTAGCAGTCAACATGTCTGCGAGACTAACACATCAGAGAATAACAGACATACACAAACTGGTCTCGCTCCTCTTCAGCAGCAACAGAATCAAAGCCAGGTTAGTTCTGAAAGTGTTGGGGATTATGGCTGCTGCCATACCTCTGCTTCCATTAGCCAGATTCCACATGAGAATCCTTCAATGGATGCTCTTCACGCAATGGTCATACCAGCAACTTCCAATGTCCCACACGATTATGATTACGCAAACATGCAGAAATAATCTTCTGTGGTGGATGTCTTCCCCTCAGCTCTTATTGGGAAGACCCTTTGTTCCTTCCCCTCCGGTTGCTACTCTGACAACAGACGCCTCCCTGATCGGGTGGGGGGGGCATTCTTTCTTGCGTCTCACCCTCCTTCCCCCTGGCCTGGACAGACCTAGAGGAGTTTGATTGTGACCTCTCTTTCTACCACCTCTTTGCGATAGGTATATGCTCTGCTGTGCATATTTCCTAGATCAGGCTTAGGTCACCCTTCTCTTTCCCTTTGTTTATAGAGGTGGACTCTTTTCCAGTTTTTCCTGGTTGTATTATTAGCTGAGCCTAGCTCACAAACGAGATCTGAGGTAATTCACGCCTAGCATTGTGGGATATAGGGGCAGCCTCGAGCCGGTGGAACCAACTCTCGAGCTTTTAGAGTGGCAGTCGAGCCGAGGTCGGCTCCGAACCCATCCAGCAAGAAAGAAGGCGAGAAGAAGACAACTAACATGGAACGTTATGGTAAGAACATAACTTCTATTTTTTATCCTAGAAGATGATTCTTTTAATAGCTATCACTTCAGCCAGGAGAGTTTGAGTTACAAGCATTGTCTGTCAACCCCCCCCCCCCCCATATACTGTTCACAAAGACCTTGTCTCTCTATGAACAAACCCGTCCTTTCTACCTAAAGTATGTTCTGAATCAAACTTAAATCAATCCATAGACTTACCGTTTTTTCTAATTATGACACAAAGGCAAAATATATGCTACATCAACTAGATGTACATAGACAGTTATGTTTCTACTTGCATAGAACAAAGGACTTTAGAAAGACTGACCAATTATTTTTGTCCTCCTCAGACTGCAAGAATGGTGCTCCAGTTACTAAGGTCACTCTTTCCAGATAGCTGTAGATTGTATTACATTCACCTACAAATCGCAGAACAGACAACTTCCCGACAAAGTAAGAGGTCATTCTACCCGAGCTATATAGCTACCTCTTCTGCCTTTTGGGCTGAACTGCCAATTGATGCCATTTGTGCTCCAGCAACATGGGCAAGACCTCATACCTTTATTACTCATTACAAAATTGATTTGGCCTCCAGGGGCAGGGCCTTTTTTGGGTCCACTGCTGTTCTTAGTGTTTCACTGTTGCAGTCAACACATTTGGGTATCCCTGCCAGGGTAGCCCTCGGCTGGCCCGAATACCAGAGGCTTAGTATTTCTGCGTCGATTGCTGTCGCTTGAGGACCGACGTCAGGTCGTCGGTAGTATAAAGTAAGCAGCCGACCCCATTACATCAGTCTTTCTTGCTGTGGAGCCCAAAGCAGAAGCAGTTCGCACTAGTGCCGTTCAGCCGCTACCTGAGTTTTTGTCTCCGAATTGAAGTTGAAGTTTTCTAAAGTTAAGTACCCCATTGCCTTTTTTTTTTTTGCACTAATCGGTGTCAGAAAAAGTTAACTGTCTCGCCTGTGGAAAGCAAATATCACACCAAGACTTCCACTCTTAGTGCGTCATTTGTTTAGGCCCAGACCACGATATCCCCCGTTGTCGCTTCTGTGCTTTGTTAAATGCTAGAACTATCCGTCGTCAGGCCCTTATTGTAGGCAGATATTTTCGTTTACAGTCTTCAAATTCTGATATGGCTTCGGTAAGCCATCCAACAGATCTTCCAAAACGTAAAAAGATACAGACGACACAGGTCCAAGCCTACCGACGATGCTTCCGTTAAGCTAGTCGTCAGCCCTCCGGTACTCAGTGAGGTGCTTTTGCAGCCCCTGATACCTACTTCTGCTGATTCGCAGGCTGCTACAGAGACCCTTTCAGAGCCCATTATGCCACAAAACTCTTCGACCTAAGGATCCTGCAGTCGTTTCTACCTTGGATGGGTCCGGAGCCGCTTAGCAGGCATCTGCTTCAGAGGAAGTCCTTCACACTACCAAATCCTAGACGCAAACCGACGTAGTCTTTTACGACTACTGTTCTTTCAAAAGCTACTGAGTTTCCTAGGCCCAGGGTTCAAACCACACCCAAGAAACAGACCCACTCTCAGGCACCTTCTACCTTGCCTCAGTCTCAAATGCTTAAAATGGCAGAAGACCTTGTGCTGATCAGGGGAAGCCAAGCTACTCTCTCAAAAAGGAAGAGAGGTCTGTCCCCTGTAGTTTTGTCTGAACAAGAGTCAGATGAATCTGATGCATCTGACTATAAAGACATGCAACCCCGCTCTACTTATGAGGATTCTGATGCAGAGGACTCCATTCCTTCAGCCTCCCCAGAGGATTTCCCTTTGGGGAAACCCTGCATACTTTAAGGGAGCATTTCCAGTGGGAGAATCAGGACTACCCTCAGTCTAAAAAGAGACTCTGGGAATTCTTAGATCTTCCGCAACACAGACCATTGGCCCATCCCCGTCCCACTCCTGGATGCTTGCATCCAGCTGGACTCCTGACGCCCTACCTCCTGCTCCCAGAAAACCTGACGGGTACTATAGAGTCCCTGACTCTCACAAATATCTTTTTAAAAATCTAACAGCTGACCCTGAGGTAATTTCTCAAGGGCCAAAAGGGATTAAAGCAACCTGTGCTAAGAATCCCACCCCCCAGACAGGGATTCCTGAGCATTGGACATATGGGGTAAAGAAGTATACCTCTCTGCTACTCTTGCTATCAGGACACTAAATTATCAGTTCCATATGCTGTAATTTCAGCAACATACCCTGGAATTCCTTAAACAAAAAATGTCTTCCCTTCCTTCTTGGGCAGAATCTAAAGATTTATAAGACTTAATGCTTTTTTCAAGCCAAATAACTAAACACACTTTGCACTGTGGTTTTGACACCCTAAAAGCTTCTTGCAGAGCAGCAGTCACTGGATCTGTCATTAGAAGACGTGCATGGCTCAAGGAACAACCCCTGCTAGACAGTGTCAAATCTAAATTTTTGGATGCCCCCTTGCACAAATAACTTATTTGCCACTAAGGCAGAAGAGGTCTGAAAAAAGATGGAAGAAAAGGCAAAATCCATGCAGTTAAGGTTCAGCAGGCATTGTCCTTCCAAGCACTGGTCCTTTCCTGTTCTGAGTAAACCAGCCCAGCCTAGGCCCCATGGAAACAGACCACCCAGACAGCAGCCCCAGGGAATGCAGAGATTTAAGCAGTGGACTACCTCCACTTTAAAACCAGGGAGTTCTAAGCCATCCCCTTATGGTAAGAACTGATAATGACTCGCCTCCTCCTCCCCCCCTCTGCCCACCTTCACTTATCCCTAGGAGGAAAACTGTCATTTCACTCAAGCACCTGGGCCACCATAACCAAGGACCAATGGGTTCTGAACATTGTGTCTCAGGGATACAAATTCTCCTTCCATACCCTTCCAACCCGAAAAGAGTTCCCAGATCTGCCACCAAATCAGTGGGCAGTGGCTCAAAAGCAAATCCTTAACCTTCTCTCTATGAGAGCAGTAGAGCACCTTCCTGCAGAACAGGCCAAGGCTTCTACTCCAGAATTTTTCTGGTGCCCAATTCTCGATCTGTCATATGTTCTTCGTGTTTCACTGTTGCAGTCATCACACTTGGCTTATCTGATTGCAGGTAGCCCTCAGTCGGCTCAAATACCAGAGACTTAGTATTTCTGCATCAGATGCTGTCGCTTCTTCACTGACGTCAGATCGTCAGGGGTATAAAAACAGACAGCTGACGCCATTACATCAGTCTTTCTTGCCAAGGAGGAGCCCGAAGCAGAACCAATTCTCAAGTGCCGGTTGGCTGCTACCTGAATTTTTGTTTTCGAGTTGAATAATTCTGAAGTCTTCTAAAGCTAAGTACCCCGCTGGCTATCCTTTTTTCTTGCTCTAACCAATGTCAGAAAAAGTTAACAATTGTCTTGCCTGTGGAAAGCAAATACCTCACCTATTTTCTTTCTTACTGCGTCACCTGTTTAGGGCCAGACCACAATATCCCTCACTGTCTGTTTTGTGCCTTGTTTAACGCCCGAACCATTTATCGTCGGGCTCTTTGTCGCTAAATTCTTTCGCTCTCGATCTCTGTATTCTGAAATGGCTTGGGTTAAGCCATCCTACTACCAAATTTCTGAAAAAACATAAGGATAAAGACAGACAGACACCCTATGAGTCTGAAACTGCAGACAATGCTTCCGTTAAGCAAGTCCCCAGTCCGCCGGTACTCAATGATGTGCCTTTGCAGCCCCTGATGCCCTCTTCATTGGATTCTCAGGCCTCTGCTGAGCCCCATTCAGAGTCCGGTATGCCACGAGATGCTTCTAAACTGACTACTTCATTTCTAACCAAAACTACTGAGTTTCTTAGGCCCAGACTACACACTACATGTAGAAAACCGACGACCAAAGCACATGCTCAGGCACCCATGCCACAAAAACAAATGCTTAGAATGGCTAAAGACCTTATTATGCTGATTAGGGGAAGTCGGTCTTCCCCTGCAAAGACCAGGAGTCCGATGAGACTGACCTTTTTGATTAAGATATGCCCTTATCAGACTGAGGATTCGGATGTAGAGGAATCCATTCCCTCTGCCTCCCCTCCAGAGGATTTTCCTTTTGGTGAAACCTTGCATGCTTTGAGAGCACCACCCCCAAAGGCAGAGGACCTTCAGACCTTTCGATCACTTCTCCCATTAAACCATATCACAGCCAGGGAATTCATCAGGGTTCTAGGTTTTATGGCTTCAACCATACCCATGGTACCCCTGGCAAGGCTACACATGAGATGAGGAAAATCAAGCGTTTACTCAGATCTGTCTGGACCCAGCACTCTTAACTAGAATACCTCATTCCTCTCTTCCCATGCCTGAAGAGGGAAATTATCTGGTGGATCCAGCAGGTACAACTAAACCCAGGCAGGAGCAACTAAAAATCTTTGTCTTGCTAGTAGCTCTGACTTCATCTAGAAGGGTCTCTGAGTTCCATGCCCTGATGTGGCAGTTTCCCCCCTTTTTAGTCCTTCATAAGGACGTAGTGTCACTGAGAACTAACCCTTCCTTTATGCCCAGAGTAGTTGATGAGCTGTCCCTAAACCAGTCCAACTGTCAAACTACATCCCCTCTCCACAAAATCAGACAGAGGATTCTGCACTCCAGTGATGCTCAGACAACTGAGAGATATTACCTGGGCAAGATGTCCTCAAAATCTGAACAGCTTTTCATTAATTTTCACCCCAGGGCTCTGGGTCTCTCAGCATCCTAGGCAGACCATCTTTTGGATTTCTAAAACTATCTCCTTTTGCTACAGTCACCATGGGAAAGGGTCTTGCTGCAGAGGTGAAAGGCCATCCTACCAGAGCTATGGCTGCATCAAAGGCATTCTGCAAAGGATTGGATAACAGTGCCATGGAAGCAGCCACCTGGTCTACTGCTATTCATACCTTTACCGAATATTACAAGCTAAATGTTATTTCCAGAGATAGAACAAGTTTTGACAGCCATTTTGCATGGCTTTATAGAGTTCCTTTGCTCCTTCCTCCTGCCTTCCCTCTTGAGCTCTGGTGTTCAAGTAAAGAAAACTGCAGCAAGTAACTAGAAGGACATAGAAAAGTTGTGTAAAATCTTAACATAACCGTAGATGCCTTTCTCTTCATTGCTGCTCCTGCCTTCCCCACTGGTCTGTTGTCTTTCATGGATGTATTGAATACTCATGTCCTTAGGCTGGCTTTCCTCCTGGGGCATTCGGTTCTGAGGATGGTATGTGCATATGTCAATTTTATGGCCTACATCCGATAGCAGCTGACGTCAGATGTACTACGTACCCTAGAGTGGCAAAAGACTTGTATACTGGCCGTCTGGTGCCTTCTGGTGGGGATGTCCCTCAGGTAAAGAAGAATACTACAGCAGTGACGAGAAGGTAATGTATGGTTATGGTAAGATTTTGCACAACTTTTCTTTTTCTTGAAGTATGTATGTAATTGAGTTTTTCTAACTGTGTGTGCAGGTGTTTTACTGTTTCCAGGGTAAGGCCTGCTAAGCTGTTACCAAGGTGCGTTAGCACATGATTTATCTTGTATGTGTTGTGGTACCTTGTAAATTGTTTGAACATAAATAAGGAAGTAAATGATCTTTGTGTTTCATTGTTGCAGTCCTCACACTTGGGTTATCCTGTCAGGGGTAGCCCTCAGTCAGCCTGAATACCAGAGGCTTAGTATTTCTGCGTCGGTTGCTGTCGCTTCAGTACTGACGTTGGGTCGTCCGAGGTATAAAAACAGGTAGCCCACGCCATTACTTCAGTCTTTCTTGCGAAGAAGCCTGAAGCAGAAGCAGTTCGCATGAGTGCCAGTTGGCAGCTACCTGAGTTTTCGTTTCTGAAATTGAATCATCTTGAAGTCTTCAAAAGCGAAGTACCCCCATTGGGGATCCTTTTTTCTTGCTCTAACCGATGTCAGAATTAACAATTGTCTCACCTGGGAAAGCAAATACCACACCGAGATTTCCATTCTTACTGCATCACCTGACCACTACGTACTGCGCTGTCGGTTTTGTGCTTTATTCAACACCCCAACTATTCGTTGTTGGGCCCGTATTGTAGCTAAATACTTTCGTTCTCCATCTCCGGATTCTGAAATGGCTTCGGTAAACCATCCGACAACCGATATCCTTGTGTTTATTGCCAATATCCTTATGTTTTTTCAGAAGAAAGACAGACGGACCACACCGGTCCAAAACTGCCGACTACACTTCCGTTAAGCTAATCGCCATTTTGCCGGTACTGAGACCAGTTCGGAGTCCGGTATGCCACGAGACTCTACTATGGAACCTGCGGATGTTTCTACCTTGGATGGGTCCAGAGCCACTGTGCAAGCACCGGTCTTTGAGGAAGCTCTTCGCACTACTGATATTCAACACAAACTGACTTCTTTCGCGTCTTCGGTTCTTTCTATAACTACAGAGTTTCTAAGTCCAAGAGTACAAGCTACACCTAAAAAAATGACAATATCAAGCGCCTGCTTCCTTGCCACAGTCTCATATGCTTAAAATGGCAGAAGACCTGATCATGCTAATTAGGGGAAGCCAGCCTTCCCCTGCTAAAAAGAAAGACTTGTCCCCTGCAGCTTTGTCTGACTCTGAGGTTTTTGATTATGAAGACATGCCCTTATCTGCCTACGAGATTCAGATGCAGAGGAATCTATTCCTTCTTCCTCCCCTCCAGAGGATTTTTCTTTTGGTGAAACCCTACATACTTTGAGCATTTCCATTGGGAATGACTGGATTATCCTCAGTCCAAAAAGAGACTCTGGGAGTTTTTAGATCCAACACAGCACAGACCCTTAGCTATCCCTCCTGTTCTGAATGTTGTAGATGATGTCTTTATGGAATCCAGACTTAACTCCTGATACTTTATCCCCTGCTGCAAGGAAACCTGACAGGTACTACAGAGTCCCTCACTCTCACAAATTTCTCTTCAAGAATCCTACTGCTGACCCAGAGGTCATCTCCCAAGGACCTAAAGGAATAAAAGGAACTACAGCTAAGAATCCCACCCCCTTGGACAGTGATTCTGAACTTTAGACACATGGGGTAAAAAAAGTATACACCTTTGCAACTCTCGCTGTTAGAGCATTAAATTGTCAGTTCCGCATGCTGAAATACCAGCAACATACTATGAAACTTTATTAAGCAAAAGTTATCTACCTTTCCTGACTGTGCAGAAAATAATTACAGGAGCTTGTGCATTCTGCAAGCCAAGTCAGCAAGCATACCTTGCAATGTGGGTTTGACGCCCTAGAAGCATTTTGCAGGGCAGCAGTCACAGTTTCTGTACTTAGAAGGCATGCCTGGCTTAAGGAGCAGACCTTGCCAGACCATGCCAAATTATTGGACTGTCCTGTTTGGCACCAAAAGCAGAAGAGGTTTTAAAAAAGATGGAAGAAAAGGCCGTGTCTATGCAGACAAAGATTTTTTACAAGTGCAGTCTCCAGGATTTAGTAGGCATTGCCCCTCAAAACATTGGTCCTTTCCAGCACCCTCAAGGACATCTCAAACTAGACCCAGGGGAAACAGACCCCCCCCCCCCCCAGATTACAGTCTCAGGGTGTGCAGAGATCTAAACAATGGAGTACCTCAACTTTTTAAGCAGGGAGTGCTAAGCCACCCCCTTATGGAAATAATTCACAATGACTTCTCAACTCCACCCCTCACCTCTGCTCAATTGCTTGTACCCATAGGAGGAAAACTTGCCTACCATGCAAAAAACTGGACCTCCGTCACCAACGATCGATGGTCCTCAATATAGTATCTCAGGGGTACATATTTTATTTCCACACGCTGCCAACACCAAAAGGGTTCCCAGATCTTCCTCCAAACCAGGGGCAGAGGCACAAAACCAAGTTCAGTCCCTGCTCTCTCCATAAGGGCAATTCAGCCTGTTCCTGCAGAACAGATAAGCCAGAGTTTTTATTCCAGACTTTTCCTGGTACCCAGAAAAGAGGGCACCTGACACCCAATCTTAGATCTATCCATTCTAAACACCTTTCTGGTGGTACCAAAATTCAAAATGCCTACGCTACAGCAGCTTCTCTCTATGCTGTCCAATGATGCCTGGTTAGGAGGCCTATCTGCACATCCCAATAAAGGATTCCTGCAGGAAATATCTGCATTTCAGGACAGGATCTGTGCCTTATCAGTTCTCTGCACTTCCCTTTGGCTTATCCACTGCTTTGAGTTTTCACAAAATGCTTGGCTCCAGCCATTGCCTATTGCAGACAGAGAAATATTCAAATTTATCCCTACATGGATGATTGCCTAATTCAGGCAGACAGTCAGAAAAAGCTGTTGCAGCATCTGACATTTGTAAAGGACCTGCTAACCTCCCTGGGCTACACTATCAATGAAAAGAAATCCACACTAGTCCCCAGTCAAAAAAATTGTATTCCTGGGAGCAAGTTTGTACACTGCATCCCAGGTGGCATTCCCAGGTGGCATTCTTTACTCCAGAAAAGCAAGCCTATCTGACAGGCTACTGCACTCAAATGACCACTAGAACCCAGCTCTCCGCAAGGAAAATCCTGCTAGCTCTAGGGTTCATGGCCTCTTGCATTTTACTAATTCCATATGCCAGACTGCATATGAGGAAACTTCAGTGGTACTTGAAAAGTCTTTGGTGCCAACATTCTCAGGACTTGGAAACAATCATACCTATGATAGCTTGTCTAAGGAAAGAGTTCCTTTAGTGGGCAGCAGTATGCAACCACAGGGGGCTTTCCTTTACACAACCCCATGCCGCCCAGACCCTAACCACAGACGCATCAGGTTATGCCTGGGGTGCACATCTGGATGGCATGTGCATTCAGGGCCACTGGAGCCCAAATTAAATTAATCTGCACATCAACCAAAAAAGATGCCATCTGTTAACGCTCTGACAGTTTTCAGATCCCTACTCTCACCAGGGCCCTTGCTAATCAAAGCCAACACCACCACAGTGATGTGGTAACATAAATGAGCAGGAGGGAACCCACTCTTACCCACTCTGCAGGCTAGCCATGACCCTGTGGAACACTGGCTCAGCCATGCACATTCACCTGCAAGCTCACTTCCTGCCAGACAACCAAAACTCTGGCAGACAACTTAAGCAGAAATTTTCTAGACTCGCATGAGTGGCAATTAAACCAATACCTTTATCCTTGTGACCCAGAAATGGGGTACTCTGAAGGTGGACCCATTTGCCTCCTCCTACAACCACCAGCTCAGCAAGTTTTGCACCAGGGTGTCTCACAGCAAGGCCTGGAAAGTGGATGCCCCATCCTTCCAGTGGGCAAACCTCTTAATCTATGCATTTTCCCCTCTATCTCTTCTTACAAGAGTATTACTCAAGGTAAGGGAGGAAAGACCAAGGGCAATCCTGATTTCTCCAGACTGACCACGCCAACACTGGTACCCACTGCTGCGCAGTCTTGTCACCATTACCTCCATGGCACCTACTCCAAATCCCTACTCTCCTGACTCAGCAGGATCTACAGTTCTTGCATCCACAGTTGCAGACCCTGAACCTTGCAGCCTGGCGTATCCCTTGACTTCTCCTCCAGTGGCCAGTCTAAGCAAGCAGGTACTGGATGTCATGCATGAAGCCAGATGACCCAGTACAAGGAAATCCTATGCTGACAAGTGGAAAAGGTATTGTTCCTGGATTCGCACTGAAGGAGCGGATACTGAACAGTCCTCCTTGCCTTTCATCCTGGATTACCAAGACCTACTCCACAGAGGCCTTTCCTTCTCCATTAAGATCCATTCTTCTACCATCTCTGCTCATTACGTAACTGAGCCACCTCTCTTCTCACTCTCTCATCAAGCAATTCCTGAGAAGGACTAACAACCTAAGGCCACCAAGAAGAGCCCCCACCCCTGCTTGGGACCTTAACTTTGTGTTGGAAAAGCTTCCGCTACCCCGTTTTGAGCCTGCAGCATCAGCAGAGTTAAAATTCCTCTTTTGGAAAAAGGCCTCTCGTCTGGCCATCACTTCAGCTAGAAGAGTGTCTGAGCTCCAAGCACGTACGGGTGTGGAACCCTTCCTTATTTTTCATGCTGACAGTGTCTCCCTCCGGACTAACCCAACTTTCATGCCTAAACTGGTGTCCAGTGTAGCTCTCAACCAATCTATCCATTTGCCCACCTTGTTCCCTAATCCTCAAAATAAGGGGGAAAGGACCCTGCACTGTTTAGATGTGCACAGACAGCCCAGATTCTACCTTGTTAGGACTAAACCCTTTAGGAAATCTGACCAGATGTTTTTCGTGTTTCACTGTTGCAGTCATGACATTTATTTATTTCACATTTGTTAACCGGGTTGGTCCAGCTGGGTAAGAATTTACCCTTTTTCAGTGGAGACCCGAGGGGAAAAGCCCCAAACAGACATACAAAATACAAATTAACAATATTAAAGAGCAAAACAGTCTTATGGATACAATGGATAAGAACATAATGTACTCAGTGGAATAGTACATGGCTATATATATACAAAAAGTGTAGTAATAGGTTGTAACAGGAGAAACATCAATAAATCCAGCAGGTAAGCAGGAAGGAAGTTAAGGTTGTAGGTAATAGAATGAAAAGAAACAAGGTATAATTAGAGTAGTGGCTAGAAGAAGAAATGTGTAAGTGCAGGGGCTTCAGAACTGAGGGAAAGTAGTGCGAGAGTAAAAAGTAGAGAGGGGTGAACTGCACAAGGGACCGCAGGTCAGAAGAGGGAATGATGCAAAAGAAGATAGTAGTAGAGGAGGGATGTAGTGAGCTAGAGGGAGGGTACAGAAAGAAGAACAGTCTGATAAATTAAGTTCTAGAAAGAGGAAAAAGGTCTTTTAGATCAGACTTTGGTGAAGTGGGTATGTGGAGAGGGAGGGGTTAAGTAGGATAACTGGTACATAAAGGGTTGTTATGGAGGTACACTATCAGGTCATGTTTGAAGTTAGGAAGGGGAGGTATGACTACTAATACGGAGTGGAAGATTGTTCCAGGTAAGGGAGATGGGGTGTTTATAGACTATTTTACCTATGTTCTTGTTGGGTTTATAGACCTGTAGTAAGAGTTTATCAGAGCTGCGCAGGGATCGGGGAGGGGTGTACCAGATCTGGTTGGACAGAGATGGACAGTCAGAGTTTGAATTAAGAATTCTGAAAGCTTGGAATCTGCTTGCAGATTGCCCTCAGTCGGCCTGATTAACAAAGTCTTGGGTCCTGCGTTGGTTGCTGTCCCTTCTTTCATGACGTCAGGTCGTCAGCGGTATAAAACATGCAGCCGACACCATTACATCAGTCTTTATTGCCGTGCGGTGCCTGAATCAGAAGCAGTTCGCAAGTGTTTAGATGTGCACAGAGCTCAGATACCTTGTTAGGACTAAGCCCTTTAAGAAATCTGACCAGTTACTAGTCTGCTTTGCACCAGGAGAGAGGGCAAGCCCATATCAAAACAAAACATAGTCAAATGGATAGCGCACTTGTATCCATTTCTGTTAGAAACATCATGGGAGACCACCCCCTCGGGAAGTCAGAACGCATTCCACTAGGACATTTTCAGCCTCTACGACCTTTCTCAGAGGAGTCCCCTACCAGGGACATTCTGGAAGCTGCCACTTGGAATTCTGTTCATACCTTCACCAAGCATTACCACCTCCCTATATTTTCCGAATCTAGGGCGGGCTTTGCAACAACAGTCTTGCAGGGCATACTAGCCAGCCCCAACTCTTCTTGACTGCCTCCACCCATTCTTCAGCTTTGGGAATCAACCAAAGTGTGATCACTGCAACAGTGAAACATGAAGAACATAGTACAGTTGTGTACACTTACCATAAATGTAGATGTTCGAGTGTATTCACTGTTGCAGTCCTGGTTTCCCACCCTCCAGCCCCCTTGTATCTCTCTTCTTCACTCCTTACAGGGCTGTTGGTATTTACATTTTACTGGTGGTGTTTTTCCACCATAACTTAGCTCCTTATTTGGGGGCTTCTGACATTTGGGGCAAGAAAAACTGATGTAATGGCGTCTGCTGCCTGATGTTCATCGTACTATGCTGCTGCAGTCATCACACTTGGGTTATCCTGCCGTCAGGCGGTCCCGCAGTCGGCCTGAATTCCAAAGCCTTGGTCCGGCGTGTCGTGTCGTCGCTTCTTCCCTGACGTCAGTGCGGCAGAGGCAGCCGACGCCATTTTCTTCAGTCTTTCTTGCCGCGCGGTGCCCGAAGCAGAAGCAGTTGGCAAGTGCTGGTCGGCCAGCTCCTGAGATTTTTGAACAGAATTTCAGCTGAAGTCTTCTATAAAGCTAAGTACCCCGTTGGGGAAACTTTTCTTTCCTCAGACCGATGTCAGACAAAGTTAATTGTATTTCTCGTGGGAAGCAAATACCTCATAAGGATTTTCATTCTTATTGTATTCCTTGCCTAGGCCCAGACCATGACGTTTCTGGTTGTCGGTTTTGCGCTAGGTTCAATAAACACACTATTAAGCGTCGGGCTGATACCACCCGACATTATTTTGGCAGAAAATTCAACTACATCATGCCGTCGGAACCTCCGACAACTGCTATGTTTAAAAAACGCAAGGACAAAGACAGGCAGCCTAGACCAGATACAGAGGTCTCGGTTAGGCCTGCCACCGGATCTTCGGTATTCAGTGATGCGCCTACGCAGCCCCTGACTACTGCAGATTTAGAAAATACGACTACCTCAGTCAGATTCTACTGGGCCACTGGAGCCGGTTCCTCCTCAACTCGCGGACGCCAGCCCTGGCGGCGATCCGGAGACTATGGACATGCCTTAGGTTTCAGAAGGCGTCTTTAAACCGACGACTCTCTCCGTTAAGTCATACGCTAAGCGTCCAAAGGTTAAGAAACCGGGTCCACAGACTCCCACACAGGCCCCTGTGCCTAAAAAACAGATGCTCAAAATGGCAAAGGACCTGATTACCCTTTTCAGAGGTTCCCAGCCCCCTCCTGACAAAAGGCCTAGACTGGAGGAAGATTTATCTCCTTCTGACCAGGAATCCATTTCCTCAGCAGACTCTGAGGAACAGGATTACCCCTTCTCTCTCTATGAAGACTCAGATGCTGAGGAGTCTATTCCCTCTGTTTCCCCCCCTGAAGACTTCCCTTTTGGAGAAACCCTGCACACCATGAGAGAGCATTTCCACTGGGAAGGACAAGATTACTCTGACTCCAAGAAAAGACTCCGTGAGTTTCTTCTTCTACCTCCGCATAGACCTCTAGCCATTCCTCCTGTTTTAGACATTCTAGATGATGTCTACACTGAATCCAGTCTAAATCCAGATTCCTTACCTCCAGCACCACCTAAACCAGACAGATACTATTGAGTCCCTGACTCAAGTTTTTATATAAAAGCCCTGCTGCAGACCCAGAAACCATTTCCCAGGGTCCCAAAGGGGTTAAGGCCTCTACTGCTAAGAATCCACTACCTGCGGAAAGATTCCAGGGCATTAGAAAGATGGGGGGAAAAAGTGTATACCTCTGCCACTTTGGCCATGAGGGCATTAAACTGCCAATTCCACATGAGTAAATACCAGCAGTACTTGCTTACTCAGTTAAAACAGAAAATGATCCCTCAAACAGATCAACTAGATTTCAAAGGGATGCAAGATTTGTTGCATGCAGCAGAACAAGTGGGAAAACATACCTTGCAGTGTGGTTTTGATTCTTTGGAGGCTTCATGTAGAGCAGCGGTCACAGGGTCTGTAATACGTAGACATGCTTGGCTAAAAGAGCAGACCTTACCAGAACATGTCAAAGCAAAGTTACTGGATGCACCACTGCAAAAGGATGCGTTATTTGGTGTCAAAGCAGAGGAAGTTTTAAAGAAAATGGAAGAAAAGACAAAATCAATGCAAACAGTTAAAGATTTTTTACAGGTGCAACCTCCTCGCTTCAGCAGAAACTGGCCATCAAAAAACTGGTCCTTTCCTGCTTCAGACAAACCCCAAAGGGGCAGGTACAGACGCCCTAGGGGCAGAGGCCAGGCTCAAGGTACCTTCAGGCCTAGACAATGGCAAACAACAACTCAGAGGGGGAGACGACAGATCTCAACCCTTCAGAAAACAAACTCAATGACTTTCCTCTTCGCCTGCCAAGCAAAATTGCCCAGGCAGCACCTCTAGGAGGAAAACTGGATCTTTTTCCACAAAATTGGCACATCATAACAAAGGACAAATGGGTTCTGGATATTATTACCCGAGGCTACAGATTTCATTTTCACACTTTACCACGGATGAGAGGCATGCCAAATCTGCCAACAAACCAATGGGCAGAGGCACAAAAGCAAATTTCAGCTCTCATGAACATGAAGGCAATTCAAAAGGTACCTGCAAAAGAGCAAGGTCAAGGATTTTACTCGACTGTTTCTAGTACCAAGAAAGAACAAAGCCTGGAGACCCATCTTAGACCTTTCAATTCTAAACGCGTACCTGGACATTCCCAAATTCAAAATGCTCACACTGCAGCAGCTTTTTCCCATGCTGGGCAAGGAGTTTTGGCTGATAACGTTGGACCTCCAAGAGGATTACCTGCATGTCCCTATCGGACAAGATTGCAGAAGATACCTCAGATTTTTGGCAGGCACAACGCATTATCAATTCTCTGCATTGCCCTTTGGCTTATCTACTGCGCCCAGAGTATTCACGAAATGCCTGGCATCAGTAATTGCATACTGCAGACAACGAGGAATACAAATTTATCCATATCTGGACGACTGCCTGATCCAAGCGGACAGCAAAGACATCCTACTACAGCATCTGGCATTTGTAACAAAGTTGCCTAGGGTACACAGTAAACAAAAAGAAGTCAAAACTAATACCCTCACAATAAATAATTTTCCTGGGTGCTAGCATGAATACAACGGCCCAGATGGCTTACCTCACGCCAGACAAGCAAAAACAACTGGCTCAGTACTTCAAAAAGATGGCAACTACTACCCAGCTCACTGCAAGGAAATTCCTGCAGGCATTGGTGTACATGGCATCCTGCATTCAACTAATGGCATATGCAAGGCTGCATATGAGAACTACAATGGTACCTAAAAAGTGTATGGTCCCAACACAGACACAGTCTCGAAGCAAGTATAACTCTCATTCCCTGCCTTCAGAAAGAGTTTCTATGGTGGGCTCAAGCATGCCAAGCAAACAAGGGCCTTCCTTTTGTCTCACCTTCAGCAAACCAAACCTTGACAACAGATTCATCAGACTTCGCCTGGGGTGCACACATGGCAGGACAATGCATACAGGGCAAACGGTCTGCAAACCAAAGGCAACTACACATCAATCAAAAGGGGATGCTAGCTGTAAAAAATGCACCAACAGCCTTCAAGGACCTCTTGCATCCAGGACAACTTCTAATAAGGACGGACAACACCATAGTTATGTGGTACATAAACAAGGAGGAATGCACTCCTTCCCACTATGCAGACAGGCAATGGACTTGTGGAACACAGCATTAACTTACCAAGTACAACTGCAAGCACAATTCCTGCCAGGAAAGAACATATTGGCAGACAAATTAAGCAGAAATTTGACAGACCCTCACGAGTGGAGACTACACCCACAAGTGTTCTCAATGATAACTCAAAGGTGGGGACCACCAGACATAGATCTGTTTGCCTCAACCAACAGTTGCCAGCTACAAAAATTTTGCACAAGGACTTATCCCCTGGCCTGGAAAGTGGATGCCCTATCATTCAGTTGGACAGCATTGTCGGTCTACGCCTTCCCACCTCTGCCTCTACTGACTGCGGTATTACTGAAAGCCAGATCAGAGAGACCACAGATGATCCTCATTGCTCCGGACTGGCCACGTCAACACTGGTACCCACTACTACGAAACTTGACTCGCAGCCCTCCATGGATCTTACCTCAATTCCCTCTGCTGTTAACCCAACAAAACTCTCAGATCCTTCACAGTCAACTAAGGACCTTAAATCTCGATGCATGGAAAATACCTTAAATTATCAAACAACACTTCTCTCAAAGGATGTCCAGAATGTCATTTTGGAGGCCAGGAGGCCCAACACCAGAAAAACTTACTCAGACAAATGGAAAAGATTTTGTGTATGGAGCCAGGCCAGAAGCCTAAATCCTGGCATCCCAAATATTCCGCACATACTCCAATATCTTAACTGAGATGCTACACAAAGGCCTTTCTTTCTCATCCATAAAGATCCATGCTTCAGCCATTTCAGCTCAATATGATACGGTTCGTCCCATTTTCTCTCATCCTTTGCTAAGGCAGTTTCTCAGAGGGGCAAAAAATATAAGACCCCCCCCCCCCCCAAAACCACCAACTCCAACTTGGGATCTAAATTTTGTGCTGGAAAAGTTAACACTTCCTTTCGAACCAGCCTTTTCAGCAGAGCTTCAATACTTGTCATGGAAAACAGCCCTGCTGCTGGCTATCACCTCAGCATGCAGAGTCTCAGAACTGCAGGCACTTATGGCAGTGGAACCTTTCATCAATTTCCATCACGACAGTATCTTTACGCACCAACCCTTCCTTCATGCCAAAGGTTAGTATCCAGTGTGGCTCTCAATCAGACCATACACTTGCCCACCTTTTATCCAAACCCACAGAATAAAGGAGAAAGACTCCTTCACTCTTTGGACATTCACAGACAGTTACGCTACTATTTGGACAAGACAAAGGCCTTCAGAAAATCTGACCAACTCCTTGTATCCTATGCACCAGGCTCAGAAGGAAAGGCTATTTCAAAACAGACCATCTCCAAATGGATAGCACATTGCATCCGCTTTTGCTACTCACACCATGGGAAAGCAGTGCCTGCTAGTATTAGGTCTCACTCTACCAGGGCTACAGCAACCTCTGCAGCCTTCCTCTGAGGAGTTCCAACAAAGGACATTCTGGAGGCAGCTACCTGGAGTTCAGTGCACACCTTCACCAAGCATTACCACCTTCCTCTATACTCAAAAACCAGAGCTGGGTTTGCCACTGCAGTTCTGCAGGGCATCTTAGCTGCACCTAACCCAGTTTAGCTCCTACCACCCAACCATAGCTTTGGGACTCTAAAGTGTGATGACTGCAGCAGCATAGCACGATGAACATAGTACAGTTTTGTACCTACCATAAATGTAGATGTTCGAGTGGTTATGCTGCTGCAGTCCAGGTTACCCTCCCTCCATCCCCTCTACCTAACTAGGCTTTTCTTATACCTCCATGTACATAAACCTTTGGGATGCATGTCTATATGGTGTATTTGCTTACAACTAGTACTATTGTTTTTCACTAAGGTATGTTTTGCAAGCTTCTTATTTTGCCGTCTTAGTTTGGGGCACCTGACATCTGGGGCAAGAAAAACTGAAGAAAATGGCGTTGGCTGCCTCTTTTATACCCCTGCTGCACTGACGTCAGGGAAGAAGCGACAACAACCGACGCCGGACCAAGGCTTTGGAATTCAGGCCGACTGCGGGACCGCCTGACAGCAGGATAACCCAAGTGTGATGACTGTAGCAGCATAACCACTCGAACATCTACATTTATGGTAGGTACAAAACTGTACTTTTTTTATACCTATGACGACCTGACGTCCATACTGAAACGGCAGCAACCAACGCAGAAATACTAAGCCTCTGGTATTCGTGCTGACTGAGGGCTACCCCTGGCAGGATAACCCAAGTGTGATAACTGCAACAGTGAATGCACTCTAACATCTACATTTATGGTAAGTGTACACAACTGTACTTTTTGTAAAGTGCTATAGTTTCACAGTGTTTTACATTATTTGAGTAAAATAATTTGTTGTTTCTGTTGTAGAATCTGAAGAGGAGGAAGAGGAGGAGGAAGAGGAGGTGGAAGAACCAGAAGAGAGACCACAATCCCCAGAAGTAGTTCCAGAAGATCCTAGTCCTTACTTTGAACAAGCAGGGAGGTAATTTTTATTTTATTGCATTTGTTATTGTAGAAGGGTAATTCTGCGTGGTCTGTCCTAATGCAGCTGTGGTTATCATGCTTACCCCCCCCCCACACACACACACACACACACACATTTCCCTGCTTGTGTCATAGCTTAGTTTCAGTGGACGTACAGTTTAGTCTCCTTGGTGGCCTGTTTCACTTTCAATTATTTTTTCTTTTGCACAGACTGTTGCTTATTCTGTTCTTTTTGTTTGCCCTTTTTCTTTTAAAGTTGACTCCCCTGTTTCTGCTACAGTACAATTTTGTGTTCACGCTAGTTTTCATCGTCTGTAGACTGAAAATAGTCTTTCAAAAGCCTGTTTGTACTCTGCCATTCTTGTGGCTTTGTTTTGTACATTTTCAACTAGATGCATTTTTTGTTAAAGGGTAGAATTGTGAATAATGTTCAGCTGTCGGTTCACCAGCATCCGGTACAGTTGAGATAAACTCTACCTGAATATGTTTTTGTAAAGTACATCTATCATGGTCTCTTCTACAGCTTTCCTGTTCTGGGTGATTGACTTCCATGTCATTCTTTTGCTAGGTGATGTCTAGGTTGCCCCCCCAAGCTGGTTATTATTTGTAGGGAAGCTTTTTGTCCCAGTGAAGAGGTTACACTTACTGAACCAGAGATGTGCTTCTCACCCCACTCAGTCTCTCTGCAGGGTTTTAGACACTTCTGTCTGGTCCCCAGAAGTTTATACGTAAATATTTGTGCCCTTAAAATGCCCAATATTCTGTGATACAAATTCTCCAAAGTTCTAGGCCAGAGCCCTGATCTCTCTAGAACATCATCAGTCACCTTGTTGAGCATCCTATCACTGCTACTTTCTTCCTCCCATGTAGCAGCTTTGTGATGTACAGGCTTCGATGAAGTTATGATGCCATAGCCAGTTTCCCCTGTTCAGTTCCTATGTCATCCAATCATAACATTAAGATGAGATTGAATGGCATCTGTTAGCTGTGGACATGTGTTGGCATTCATTCTGCAAGGGTTTGGACTCTTGCAATTCTAGAATGCCGCCTTTCGGTGTTTTTGTGGATTTTTCTCCTGAGGTTAAAATAAACTGTTTTTAGTTATGTGAAGATGTTCTTTCATTTTAGGTGAAAAGTGTCCCAACTCTGTTGCTGAGAAACTGGTTGAAGTTCCTTAATAGGAATTTTCCATCTGTATGCCTCTGTTTAACTTGGTCCCACCTGTACCCTTTATTGCCTTATCTGTCTATTCACAGGTCAATGTGTTCTATCTGCTGCTGTCTAGAGTTGCTCTCATAAGAATGTCTGCTTGGAGTACTGATGCAGGGAATTGGTTCAGAACTTCTTCATAGGTTTATAGATGTGTACTAGGCTAATGGCCCTGGAGCCTTTACAAGTCTAGCCCGTAGGATTACCCTGGCATCGTACCACCCGACCTTAGTTCCCAGTGCCTATGTCTAGTAAAGCCACTGAAGTGATCCCTGGGGTGAATTTTCTATTTTCCATCCACTCATCAAGATTCCTCTTGAAGACTGCCAGTGAGGTGCTCTGCTTGACATGTATGGGAAGTCTATTCCATAGCATGGGGCAGTCTCCTGGCTGTGAACCTGTCCCTCCAGCATATTTTGTTTGTGGTAATGAGGTTGAGGTCTGTGGAGCATGTGATGTGTAGGAATTGCATTTTCTTTAGATGTAGCATTTCTAACAGAGTTGGGTCAGACATGGCTTTGTAAGTCAAGTGGTCGTTGCCACTAAGTAGGTGGTATGAGACACAGAATAGTTGAGTTTTTTGAGTCTGTCCATATAGGACAAATGTTTAAGACGTGGGATCCTCTTTGTGAGATACTTTTGCGGCCTCTCCAGTTGCTGCAGGTGTCTAGTGAGGTACATGTCATATGGGGCATTGTACTCTATGATTGGCCTAACGAGGGAAGAGTAGAGGGGGAGACCATGACCTCTTTTTTCCTAGATGCAAAATCCTTAGTAATGAGATGTGCCACATAGGACTTTCTGACCACAGTGACAATGTGTTGGTCGAGAGATGTTGCTGCCAACCTGTGTTCCCAGATCTCTTTATAACACCGTCTGTGTTCAGTGGACTACCATCGATGTGGTAGTTCATGGGAACCGGGTTTTTCCCAGAGGGGGTGAAGACCTATTTTTTGGCACTGAGCTTAAGGCCATGGTTCTGACACCAGTCGTTGGTCTCATGAGGCCTTTCTGTAGGATGTCAACATCACTTGGGGAGTTAATAGCGCCCGTCTAGCAATAGTCTGCGAACTTTGTCAGCCAAGAGTCCCTTCATGTTGGCCTGGATTTCAGAGAAGTAGATACCCAACAGAAGAGGACCCAGGACTGAGCCCTGTGGGACTCCACTAATGACTGGTCGGCAGCCTGTCTTGGTGTCAGCTACATTCACACTGTGGGTTCTCCCTGTGAACCAGTTTGCAACCCACCTAGTGATTATAGGGGTTGATGCCTAGCTTAGTGAGTTTTTCTATGATTCCTGTGTGGGGAATGGTATCAAAGGCCTTGGGCCAGATCAAGGTAGTCTGTGTGAACCACCTTGCCTTCATCCACAGCTCTGGTGACTGACTCAAAGAAGTGGACCAAGTTGAGCAGGCAAGATCTACCCTTCACAAAACCAAACTGTGTGGGATCCAGAGTTTGGAGATTCCCTATATCCTTGTTTATTAGGTTCATGATGATGTGTTCCATAGCTTTTCATATCAGACTTATCAGACTGATGGGGTGATAGTTCCCAGGGTCTGTAGTCGCTCCTTCTCTGTGGCGAGGGATGACTAGCAGTGCGCCATTCGGTAGGGACAAAGCCTGAGGTGAGGCTGTGATTGAACAAGGCACACAGATGAGGTGCCAATCCACTTTGTAGTTCATGTAGAGCACAGGCAGGGATATTGCCAGGTTCCATAGAAGCTATATTCTTGGCCTTGAACAGTGCTGTTTTAGTCTATGCAGCAGCAATATTGGGTGCCTGGCAATCTACTGGTATTGTGACTGGTCCTTTGGGGGGGTAAAGTTGGCACTGAATCTGTCGGACATCACATTGGCAAGATCTGTTGGCTTGGTATAGGATGTACCATTGTGCAGTAACTCTCAGCAAATCTGGGTATTGCCATGGAGATTATTTACATAACTATAGAAGGCCTTGTGGTCGTCTTTGCTATCTGCTGCAATGCTGTTTTCATAGCTAGCTTTAGAGGATTTGATGAGGGATCTCAACTTTTTGTTGAGGCTGATAAGGGAGTTTTTCCAGTCTTGGGATTTCACCTTATTTCACACCAGTTTCCTCCTCCTGTTGTAGTTTGTTTATGGCAGGGAACCACCAAATTGGCTTCCGTCTTTTTGGAGGAGAGCGTCGTGGTTCTGATGGGTATGGCTAGATCCATGCATGTTCGTACAGTGCATTGGTGTATGATTCCGGGGGTCATGCAACTATTCTCCATTTGCATGGGTGCCGTGAAGTTAGCCACCTCTGTTTTTGGGAGCCCAAAGTTAGCTTTGGAGAATTTTTTTATGGTGGTTACCTTTGGGGGTGGAAGGGGTGTGGATTTCCAAGGTGATTAGTTGTGGTCTGGTCTGACCAGGGAGAGGTTGACTATATTGGTGTAGAGCAATGGTCACCCATGTTAGTAATGACCAGGTCAAGGATCTTTTTACATCTAGTGGGGATAAGAACGAGCTGATCCAGGGCATTGGAATTAATGAAGTCCAAGAAACGGGCAAGTGTATATTGGTACACGAGTAGTTTTCCCAGTTAATGCAGGCGTAGTTGAAGTTACCCAGTATGAGTGTAAGGTCGGGCCCTAATATTCTCCAGGGTGCTTGGGAACATGGAGTGACCGTATTTGGGACATGGTTGGGGACCTATAACAGGCTATGACTTGAATCGCTGTCTTACCCAAAGTTAGCTGCACCTGAAGCATCTCAGACGCGTTATGTTGGGTTACCAGTCTGGAGGTGTGCACATCCTTTATGAATATGGAAACACCACTGCCTTTGGAGCTTCAGTTCAAGTTCTGGGGCCGAAAGGTGTGAAATGAGTTGTAGCCTGGTAGTGCAGAGGTGCTTTCTGCTGCCTTGAACCAGGTCTCTGTTAAAGCAGAAATGTCTGTGTTCTCCATTTTAAGGAGTGCTTCAAGCGAGTGCATTTTTGAGATTGACTTCTAGCGTTGTGCAGCATGACCCTCTTTTGTGCAACTGTTTTGTCTTTACTTGACCCTTTTAAAGATTCATGGTTACTTTTTTGTTTTGTTTCCAAGTTATCTTAGACTCATGGCCACTGCTGCATTATAATTTCTATCCATGGAAATTAGCTCAAGGTGGCATCCACCCTTTGTCTGGCTGAGATACCCTACATGCTGGTGTTTTCCTTTGCTGCAAACGTATGTCCAGCATCCTGCTTGAAAGGAGCTACTCAGTTTTAGTCCATTTATGTCCTCCTTGGTGGCTTATACATTGATTTAAGTACCCAGTTCGGGAATTATTTCCCTTTTAATATTCGATTGCATTGTTTGCTATTCAGCTATTTTGACTGTTAAAAGTTGTAGTGTGCTAGATTGGAAACTCAAATCTTTGAGCTCTGTGATGTAGCCAGAAGTATTTTTACAAGTGAATGTGCAGAAGTCTTATTCTGCTGAAAGACACTCACTGACTTTTTGTCTAGAAGCATGCTGCGTGCTGCTCTTGTGGGCAGTGTGAGGCAAGAAACCATGCAGCTTACTTGAAACAGAAAAAGCAGGAGGCAGTGGTCTAGGTAACCATATAAATGGCAAGCTTTCTAGCATTGACTGTCATACTAAACAGCCGGCAGGTTGGAAAGGATTTTGACATTCTCACAAAGGTCTGTAGATATACCTACTTAGGTTCCATTATGTGAAATGCCGTCCTACATTTTTTGTAATATTAAATCCCTGCATGTCCTCTTCCTGTACTCTGGTATGTGAACAAGCAGGGGGAAACAACCAGATTCTACCTCCTCTGCAGGCTGGCTCTTAGTGTGTTAATTCCTGGAATCTAGGCAGTGCACATTCCTTCCAACAGGAATCGTGTGGCAGACTCTGAGCAGGTCCTGGACTCAGTCCCATGAATGGATGCTTCAGAGGATGTATTCCTGGACATAGCCCACCAGTGGGGTACTCCGCACAAATGTGTTTGCCTCCCCCATGAACAGGTGACTTCCAAACTTCTGTGCCAGAGTCCCAAGTCCACTGTCTTGGAAAGTGAATGCCCTCTCCTTCTCGTGGAAAGGGATGTTCCTATATGTATTCCCTCACCTTCCTCTAATACCAGAGTTCCTGCTCAAAATCCAGGCAGGATCAATTGGAAATCTTGCTGGTGTGACTTCCTTTTGGCCAAGACAGCATTGGTTCCCCCTTCTCCTGCAATTAGCTAGGGACCATCACCACAAGGTAACCCATGAAATGAACTTCGCACAGATAGAGGATCGCTTATACAGCCACACCTGTCAACATTACAGTTGACAATGTGGTTGACCAGGATTCTAATTCTCTTCAGACACCTTTTCTCTTAAGACATGCTCATGGCTTTGCAGACGGCCAGAATACCCAACACTGGAAAGTCTTGCATTTTCAAATGGAAAAGATTTTTACTATGGTGCCTATCTAAGAACCAGGACGCAGTGGAAATATCACTGGCTCTGAAATTTGTGTGAACTGTTCTCAGCTGGCCTTGATTATTTGTAAGTTAAAGCTCACTTGTCTGCTATTTCTGCTTGTCTGCCTTTATCCCCTCCTGTGGCATCCAAGTTTTTGTTGAGACAATTCCATAAAGGTGTTCAGGAAACCTATTTCTCCTCCTTGGGATGTTAATTTTGTTCTAGAGAAGTTGACATTGTTCCCACTTCTTTAGCCTTCTTCAAACTTTGCTTGTAGAAAACTGCCTTGCTAGTAGCTCTGACTTCAGCTAGAAGGGGTTTTAAACTTCAAGCCCTGATGTCTGCCCCCCCCACTAGCCTTTCATAAGGACAGGGCATCATTGAGAACAAACACTTCCTTTATGCCCAAGGTGGTTAACAAGCTATCCCTTAACCAATCTGTTCCACTACCATCCTCCTTACCCTCTCCACAAACTGATAGTGAGGATTCTGCACTCACTTGACTATCAGACTTGAAATTACATGGACAGGACAAAACCAGTCAGGAAATCTGATCAGCTTTTTCATTAATTTTCACCCCCTGGCTATGGGTCTTCCTGCATCCAAGCAGATTCTTTACTTGGATTTCTAAAAGTATCTCCTGCTACACTCACCATGGGAAAGGATTTTGCTGCACCAGTGAAAGCCCATTCTGCCTGAGCTATGACTTCATCAAAGGCATTCTTTAAAGGATCGGATAACTGTGCTATCCTGGAAGAAGCCACCTAGTCTACTGTCCATACCTTTACCAAACATTACAAACTGGGTGGTACTTGTGTAACCCAGTGGATAACCAGCTAGCTCATTGACTGGACCCAGGAAGTTAGAAGTCGGGAGTCTCCCTCTACAAAGAGACCAGTCATAAGAGGAGTTCAAGTATCGGTCCTGTGAGCTCTACTTTTTGGCATTTACTTCTCTGAAGTCGAGGCCAACTTCATTAGCTTCTGGCTAAGCAAATTTGCAGATGGTTGCAAATAAGGAGCAGTCATCGAATCACCCACCTCCACAAATCTTCACGAAGGGCTGTTACTGACAAACAACTGGTGCCAGAGCCATGGACTAAAACTAAATTCTAAGAAATGCATAGTAGTATCTTTTGGGAAATTGTCCACCCCCTGGTGACTGTCGTATGGACAATACACTGCTAAGAGTTGTCCCAGTAGTCAGGGACTTGGGGACACAGAGTAATCTAGTCTTTGATAATCACGTGTCTACAGTAATGAGGAAATCATTCTGTTGTGCAACTTTTATAAACAAAGGTATGACATCTAGGTCCAAGGAAGTCATTGTTCCACTGTTTTTGGCATTCATCAGGTCAGTCATAGAGTACAGTGCCGCCTTTGGTATGTGCCGAACCAGGCATATCCAACAGTTTAAACGTCCACAGAAGTTCCTTACTAAAAGAACAGAGGGTGTTAATAACATGCCCCATGCCGACCCATCTCAAGGCTCTGTCCCTGTATTCTGTCTTCTACATGTTGCAGACGGGACATCTGTGCCTGCCATACAAGGCATTGTCAGACCCTACTCTGGAGCTCCTGCATATCCACAAAATAAACAGCACCAGAATTTACCCCTTCTAAAGACTTAAACCATGCTTGTGATAAATAGGACCTGCTGGGGAGACAGGTATTTATCTCAGACTACCCCTTCTGTGGAACAGGCTCCCCCATCTATGTGAAGCAGAGTTTTTCCTAACCCAATTCTTGTTGCAACTTGGACAGTTGGACGGGAAGCAGGAAATTCATCCCTGGATTGGCAGCTATGTTTCTAATGGACAAGTCAGCGTGTAAATGGTTCATCTCCCAGGCCCCTACTTGTAAGTGTTTCAACTTCCAAGCCCCTGCTTGCACTTAACAAGGGTACCAGAATTTGTCAGATTTGGGATGCATGGCTAGGCTTAAAAAGACCCCTGTCATCGTCAGCCTAGTAAACCCCTATGAACCTGTGCTCTCATCCTAATCGAGTCGGCCATATATCCATCTGGATATAGGATAAACTTTGGGAATGGTTGGGTAAACTGACTGCTGCAGCGATCCACAAAGAGCATAGTACAGTTGTTTAAGTAACAGCATAATTCCAGATTTTTGGGAGTGATAACTGTTGCAATTCTGTTCTCCTCTTTACTTCCATTCTCCTATAGTGGACCTGCTTTGAGCCAAGGTGGTTAGTCTTACACATCTTGTCACCTCCATTCTTCCTTGCTCTGGTTCCTTGGGTGTTTCCCCTGTCATAAGCTGTAGCTTTAAAGTAGCAAAATAAGCAGACCCTTGTAGATATATTGCCCAGGAAACCCAAACCCATTCTTCCCTCTGCCCAGATGGAGGAAGCAAGGGTTGTGTGGGTGAATATCTTGTATATGCTAGGTACTTGCATATTTGTGGTATGGTGGGGCCAGTCCTGCCAGAGGGAGGCTCTTGGCTCTAAAACAGGCTTGTATATAGGATTCAACCCGTGGCAGACATCCCTATACAAGGTGCCACTGCAGCAGTGACCTTATTCAAACCTCTGCAGTCGTACGTATGTTGCATAGTAGTATTCTTTTTCAAGATCAATACGTAATACTTGCTATATGGAATGGGTTACCTTTTGGTGCTTTTTGAAGAAATGGATCTTAAGGTACTGTTAGAAGAAATTCACTTATATGGACTGGACACTCTAAATTGGCCCTAGGTGTGAGTATGTGCGTGTGTGCTGCTCCTGTGGAAGGTTGGGCGCCGGGCTGGCAACTCGACACCGTAAAACTCCACTGTCAATCATGAGCGGACAGGTGATCCGCTGTGGTGACCCCTGACCAGGAAAAGCCGAAAGAAGAAGATAGTGGTGGGGGATTTTAATTGTAATTTAAGGAAAAATAAGAACAATTGTGATGTTAAAATGACTAAAAAATTATGAGAAGTGGAAAGTTAAGTGTATGGGAGAATAAACACTGGACCTATAAAAGGAAAGGAATTAGGACAGAAATTGATTATTTTTTTTAATATCTGATAGTTTAAAATTTATAAAAAAGGAAATTACGTATGCTGGATTTTCAGATCATGTGGCAATATGGGTTAAAATATGGGAAAATAAAGAATAAATAAGAATAGGAAAAGGAATAAAGAGAATTAATGAAAATTAATTTGATTTAGAACAGAAAAAAGAACTTGTGGAATTATGGAAAAATCACACGACTATGAGGGAGTTTTATGAGAACTGGACTGTTTGGTGGCTTAATTTTAAAGAAAAATATAAAGTATTTTTAGAATGTATAAGGAAGAAAAGAAAAAGAAAGATAGAAGATATTAAGTCAAGAAACATTTAGAGACTTATTAGAGAAGAAAAATAGCTTTTATGAAAAAGAAAGCGAAATATATAAAATTAATCAAATTAAAATTAACTTGTTATGCGGTGGTGGTGCTGCGGTAGCCTTGTCGCCTGACAGTAAGATGTCCTGTTCGATTCTCAGCTAGAGCATCTTCTGTGTGGAGACGTGCATGAATGGGCGTACCTTCGTTGAAGGTTGTGCGTCAGAGCTGGCAACTCTGCACGTAAAAATCTACTGCCAATCATTAGCGGACCGGAGTTCCGCTGTGGCGACCCCTAACCGGGGAAAAGCCGAAAGACACAACAACAACATATAAAATATACAAGGAAAGAAAGAAGCGGTAGCACCATATTTGAGTAAAATAAAACAAGGAAAATAATTACAGAATTACAAAATAAGGAAGGTAAGCAAATAAGACAGCAAGAAGGAATATACAAAATAATTACAGAATAATGTATTGGAATTATTTGTTGAGAGAAGAAAACATAGAACAAATTTATAAAGGTGAAAAAGTAACTAAGGAAGATCATGAGTATTTAGAAGAAAAAATAACCATGAAAGAATTGAATAAAATTCTAAAGATAGTAACATGAATTCTGCAACAAGACTGGATGGAATTGAATATGGTATGTATAAAGAAATGAAAGAGTGGCAAAAAATAAATTTTATAGAAGTTATGAATGAATGGATAGAAACTGGAATTAAAGAGAAGGAGATATGTACAAGAGTTATAACATTTATATTTAAAAAAGGAAATAGAGGAGATATGAATACCTATAACATTGAATAATACAGATTATACAATTTTATGACAATAATAACAAAACTATTACAGAAAAAATGAATAGAATATGTGACCAAAATGTATTTGGAGGAAAAGGAAGCCAAGAGTTATTATGGATAATGAGAGAAATAATTAATGATATCATAAATAAAAATGTAGAAGTGAAGGTTATGATAGGGGATATAAGTAAAGCTTATGATAATATTCAATATAAATCATTATGGGGAATTTTGCAGCATATAATTTAAGCAAAAAATATCACAAGTAATAAAATCTCTTTATGAAAGAAACTAAGTGACACTAAATGTAAATGGCTGGATTGGGGAAGAAATAAAAATAAAATGTGGAATAAAGCAGGGCTGCCCAGCTAGTAGTGTAATTTTCATATTAGTTATGTATGTAATAGTGAAGGAAATCAATAAAATGTCAAGTAGAGGTGGATACAAAATAATGAAGGAAGTACAATTGCCAATAATGTATAATTATGCAGACCAGCGGTCCAGGAAAGTAAATACTGTGGGAAGAAATAGCCAGGGAATTGTTATGGCTAGGCTTGTATAGGCCTTAGGGCCGATAGCATAGTACCAACCTATGAACCTATATTTTTTATGCTGTGTGGATGCAGGGTTTTATCTGAGGCAGATTTAGACTGCTACTTACTGTGAACTAACTGCTGACACTTCAGTGTTTCAGCTGTACACTTGCAAGCTATTGGTCTTTTCTCCTAAGGAGAAAAATTTGAAAAGAGAATTGCAGGGATGCCGAATTCTTAGTGTAGCCACATACTGCTGCACCTTTTATGCTTACTCCCTCAGTAGCCTTGTCTGTATGGGTTGTATCTTTCCAAGGATTTAACAGCTTCCAAAGCATCCAGACTGTAAACAGCTTCCAAAGCTGCCAGACTTTCAAGTGGGCTTGAGATGAGCTGACTAAAGGACAAGTTAGGATGTGAAGCCCTTAAGAGCTTTACTGCCACTGAAGAAAACTCTCCTCTGAGGCTTTTGAGTATCGGCCAGCTTGTGCTTTCCTTTGCTAGGCAGGTAAGTTCCCTTTGGGGAAAACTTCCAGGGGAAGCCAGCCTCCTCCCTCTAAGAGACCTAGAACTGATTTTCCTTCTGATTCTTCTGATAAGGATTCTGAAATTTCTGTTTCTTCTAATGACCAGGATTTGCCCTTAGTTACCTATGAGGATTCTGATGCAGAGGACTCCACTCACTCTTATTTCCCTCCAGAGGATTTCTCTTTTGGTGAAACTTTGCATACTCTTAGGGAGCATTTCCGCTTGGAAAGCCAGGATTACTCTGACTCCAAAAAAGAGGCTTAGGGAATTCTTACTCCTACCTCAGCACAGGCCTTTAGCTGTCCCTTCTGTACTGGACATTGTAGATGATGCCTTCTTGGAATCTAGCCTGGCCTCAGACACTACCTCTAGCTCCCAGGAAACCTGACTGGTATTACAGAGTACCTGACTCTCACCAGTTTCTCTTTAATAATCCTACTGCGATCCAGAGGGGCAGATGGGGTAAGAAGGTATACACTTCTGCTACTTTGGCCATTAGGGCCTTAAACTGCCAGTTTCATATGTTAAGCGTATTATTGGATTACTTAAACAGAAAGTGATGTTGATTCCTGACTGTGCTGAAAATAAAGAATTAGAAGATTTAATGCATTCTCCTGAACAAGTTGGTAAACATATTTTGCGATGTGGTTTTGACTCCTTAGAGGCATCTTTTAGGGCTGCTGTCACTGGGTCTGTACTTGGAAGGCATGCTTGGCTTAAGGAGCAAACTTTGCCAGATCATGTTAAAGCTAAATTACTGATGCTCCCTAAAAACCAAGACTGCCTGTTTGGCAACAAAGCAGAAGTAGTACTTAAAAAGATGGAGGAAAAAGCTAAATCTATGCAAACTGTTAAAGATTTCCTGCAAGTACAGCCTCCCAGATTTAGTAGGCATTGACCTTCTAAGGATTGGTACTTTCCTCTCTCTTCCAGGCCTTCAGTCCAAACCCAGGACCAGCAGACCACCCAGGCTTCAGTCTCAAGGTACTCACAGGCCTGAGCAGTGGGAGGCTTCTACTTCCAAAGTTGGAAGTAGCAAGACACCCCCCTATAGTCAGCTGTCACAATGACTTAACCTTACACCTTCCAAGCCCTGCTCATCTGACTGCTCCTTTAGGGGGAAAGATCACCCTTCATGCAAAAAACTGGGAACTCATTACCCAAGACACATGTTTTTTTTAAATCTGGTTTCCCAAGGATACAGATTCCACTTCCATACCTTAACAACCCCAAACGGTTGGCCAGACCTACACACAAATCAGTGGGCAGAGGCTCTACAGCAGGTTCTCTCTCTTCTAAGTATCAGGGCTATTTATCCTGTCCCAGAAGAGGAATGGGGGCAAGGTTTTTACTCAAGACTTTTCCTGGTACCCAAAAAAGAAGACAACTGGCGTCCTATCCTGGACCTGTCTATCCTAAACACCTTTTTGGTAATCCCAAAATTCAAAATGCTAACTCAACTGCTTCCCATGCTAGGCACAAATGCCTGGTTGGGAATATTTGATTTAAAGGAAGCTTACCTGCACATCCCAATAAGGGAATCTTGCAGAAAATACCTACACTTCAGAGCAGGCTACATGTACTGTCAGTTCTCTTCACTGCCCTTTGGCTTATCTACTGCGCCCAGGGTATTCACAAAGTGCATAGCTCTAGTCATTGCATTCTGCAGGCAAAGAAATATTCAAATATACCCATACCTGGATGATTGTCTAATTCTGGCAGAAAGTCAGGACATACTATTAAATCATCTGACATTTGTAAAGAAACTGCTAACCTTACTGGGGTACACCATAAACGAAAAGAAATCGCACCTAGTACCCTACCAACAAATTGTATTCCTGGGAGCAAGCTTGAATACACCTTCCCAGATAGCCTACCTCATTCCAGAGAAGCAAGTTTATTTGACAACCTACTTCAAACTACTGGCCACACAGACCCAGCTATCTGTAAGAAAAATACTGCAAGCCCTGGGGTTCATGGTCTCTTGCATTCTACTAATTCCATATGCAAGACTGCATATGAGGAAACTACAGTGGTATCTAAAAAGCCTATGGTGTCAACATTCTCAGGACCTGGAATCAATGATTCCTATCATTCCTTGTATAAAGACAGAGTTCCTTTGGTGGGCCTGCCATTACAAGGGATTGCCATTCACTCTACCCCCTGCCGCCCAAACCCTAACCACAGACACATCAGACTATGGATGGGGGGCTCACTTGGCAGGGCTGTACATTCAGGGCAAATGGAACCAGAGTCAAATGCACCTGCATATCAATCAAAAAGAAATGTTAGCTGTACAGAATTCTCTGGCAGCCTTCAAGGACCACATTCTTCCATGACAGTTATTGGTAAAGACTGACAAACACCACTGTTATGTGATACATAAACAAGCAGGGGGGAACCCACTCATACCCTCTCTGCAGAGTAGCCATGGCTCTGTGGAACACAGTCTTGAGCTTTGAGCTACCACGTGCACCTACAAGCTCATTTCCTGCCAGGCAAGCTAAATACACTGGCAGACGACCTAAGCAAAAATCTCATGGACCCACACGAGTGGAAACTGGAACCAGAAATATTCAACATTTTGAGAAACAAATGGGGGAGCCCAGAGATGGACCTGTTTGCCTCACCTCAGAACTCCCAATTGGACAAATTCTGCACAAGGACTCTCCACAGACAAGCTTGGAAAGTGGATGCCCTGTCCTTCACTTAGGAAACCTCTCAGTTTATGCCTTTCCCCCTCTTCCTCTCCTCTCGAATGTTCTACTAAAGATCAAACAGGACAAACCAAGGACAATATTCATTGCACCAGACTGGCTCTGCCAACACTGGTATCCCGTCTTGTGCAATATGTCACTGCTGGAGCTATGGCACTTGCCTCAGATCCCTTCCCTGCTTTACCAGCAGTAGGGCCAGATTCTGCTCCCCCAGCTTTAAATCCTGAACCTTGCAGCCTGGCTAGTTACCTGAGCTCTACATCCCTCAGTAAGCAAGTGCTAGATTTCATTCTGGAGGCAAGGAGGCCTAATGCTAGAAAATCCTATTCTGAAAAGTGGAAAAGATATTGTTCCTGGAGCCAAACTCGGGGGGTGGGCACAACAGTGCCCAGCTTTACTGCATATTCTTCAGTACTTAACAGAGATGCTTCACAAGGGCCTTTCCTTCTCTTCTATTAAAATTAATGCCTCAGCCATTTTCAACTCATAATACTGAGCCACCCCTCTTCTCTCACCCCCTGCTAAAGCAATTCCTCAGAGGTGCCAAAAATTTAAGACCACCCAAGAGAGACCGTACCCCAGCCTTGGGACCTTAACTTTGTATTGGAAAAGCTCACTCTCCCTCCTTTTGAGCCAGCTGCAACTGCAGAGTTGAAATTCCTTTCTTGGAAAACAGCATTCCTTCTAGCCATCACTTCAATAAGAGTATCTGAATTACAGGCCCTCATGGCAGTGGAGCCCTTCATAATCTACCACGCAGACAGGTTGTCCCTTAGGACCGATTCTTCCTTTATGCCCAAGGTGGTATCCAGTGTGGCCCTTAATCAGTCCATTCATTTGCCAACCTTCTTTTCTAATCCACAGAACAAAGGAGAACAAATGCACTCTTTGGACATGCACAGACAACTTAGATTTTATTTGGACAGGATTAAGCCTCTCAGGAAAACTGAACCGTTGCTAGTTACCTTTGCTGCAGGAGCAAAGGGGAAGGCAATTTCAAAGCAAACCATTTCTAAATGGATAGCCCATTGCATTCATTTCTGCTATAAGCACCATGGAAAACCCTACCCCACAGAGGATAAGATCTCATTCCATCAGGGCTGCATGTACTTCAACAGCCTTTCTCAGAGGTGTTCCTACTAGGGACATCCTAGAAGCTGCTACCTGGAGTTCTGTTCATACCTTCACCAAGCATTACCACTTGTCTATTTTTTCGAAATCCAGAGCTGGTTTTGCCAATGCAGTGTTGCAGGGCCTAATAGCTGGTCCTAATGCTCTCTGCATCCTCCCTTCCTTAGCTTTGGTAATCTACCCAAATATAATTACTGCAACAGTGAAACACAAAGAACATAGTACAGTTGTGTACACTTACCATAAATGTTGATGATAGAGTGTATTCACTGTTGCAACTGTTGCAGTTCTAGTTACCCTCCCTCCAGCCCCATGACTTCTATTGACTATACCTCTCTTCTTATTTACTATATTTAAGCTTTCTGGTGTATTTGCTTTTTGTTAGAGGTGTAACCTTGTAAATTGATTCCCATTATGGGGGCACCTGACATCTGGGGCAAGAAAAACTGATGTAATGGCATAGGCTGCATGCTTTATACCCCTGACAATCTGACATCATGGAAAAAGACAGCATCCGACGCAGGACCCAAGACTTTGGTAATCAAGCTGGCTGATAACCCGGCTGAGGGCTGCCTGCAGGCAGATAACCCGGCTGAGGGCTGCCTGCAGGCAGATAACCCAAATGTAATGACCGCAACAGTGAATACATTCAACATTTACATTTATGGTAAGTGTACACAACTGTACTTTCTCAGAATAAGGGTCTGCCTTTCTGCCCACTGCCTGCCAGCCAGACTCTCACCACAGATGCCTCAGATGTTGCATGGGGGGCTCATCTGGAGGGCAGGGGCATACAGGGGATTTGGAGGCCCCAGCAGATTAATCTGCACATAAACGTAAAAGAAATGATGGCAGTGCAGCACGCCTTGCTGGCTTTCAAGGACCTACTGTAACCTGGGACTCTGCTAATCAATACAGACAATACCACAGTTGTGGTACATCAACAAGCAAGGGGGGGGCTCTCTCCTACCCCTTGTGCAGACAAAGCATGAGACTATGGTCCATTGCAGCATCCATGGGCTTGCATCTAATAGCCCCTATCTTCCATGGAGGCTAAACTCCTTGGCGGATCATTTGAGCAGACATGATGTCCTTCAAGGATGCATCTGCAGTCATAACAAATGGGTTGTCCTGTCGTCAGGCAGCCCTTCGGTCGGCCGGATTCCAAAGTCTGGGTCCGCTCGCTGATGTCGCACTTCACCCGACGTCATCTCTGCTGGTCTTCGGGTATAAAGGCATCAGCCGACGCCATTTTCCTCAGTCTTTCTTGCCGCGTGGCGCCCGAAGCAGAAGCTGTTCGCAAGTGCCGGTCGGTCAGATCCAGAAATTACTACTACCGAATACTACCAAGACTTCTAAAGCTAAGTACCCGCTGGGGACTCGTTCTTGCCTCAGCCGATGTCAGAAAAAGTCAATAACTGTTTAACTTGTGGGAAACAAATACCTCATAAAGATTTCCACTCTTACTGCCTGCCTTGCTTAGGCCCAGACCACGACGTAGCAGCCTGTTCGCCTGTGCTTCTTCAACCGACGAACGCTTAGGCGCAGTCGGAGTTTGCTGAACAGTTTTTCGCTCAGATTTTGCGTACATTATGCCGCCGGATCCTCCGACTACCCAAATTGTTAAAAACGCAAAGAAAAGACCGACACTCGCGGTCCGCGGTTTCGCCGAAACCACGGTTAAGCAAGCATGAGTGTCTCGGTTTCGGCCTAAACCGAGAAAACCGGTCAATCTTCAGCCGAATCCATGACTACTACTGAGGCTCCTGCTACCTTAGTTGAATCGGCCTCAGAAGTTTTGCCTACTACTGTGGTTCCTAGTGATTTATCAGACACCATCCCTTTGGATGTCTCTACCCCAGCACTTGGTGCTGCTAGGCCTCCTGCAGCCATGTCTATTAAGGCCTTTGCCAGGGCTAAAGCAGCCAAAACTGTTAAATCAGTGCCTGTTAAGCCCCCTCACACAGGCCCACTTCTAGTTCACAAATGCTTACTCTGGCAGAGGATTTAATATCCTTAATTAGGGGATCCCAATCTCACCCAGACAGGGCCTCTCAGCCCCCAGAAAAGAGACCTAGAGCAGAGCCCCCCGAGCCAGTGTCTTCTGATGATTCTTCGGATGACTCAGACATTACAGATCAGCCAGAGGCTCCTTTTTCTACTTATGAAGATTCCGATGCTGAAGAATCCATTCCATCGGCCTCTCCACCAGAGGAATTTTCCTTTGGGGAAACCTTACATGCCATGAGAGAACAATTCCAATGGCAGGGACAAGATTTCTCAGATTCAAGAAAAAGGCTTAGGACATTTCTGCACTTACCACAACATAGGCCCTTAGCTATACCTCCAGTACTGCCTGTTGTGGATGACGCATTTAATGATGTTTGCACTGCTCCTGATACTTTACCTCCAGCCCCTGCCAAACCTGATAGATTTTACAGGGTGCCAGACACTCATCACCACCTATACAAGGCCCCACTTGCAGATCCTGAGACTATATCCCAGGGGCCTAAGGCAGTAGCCTCGACCTCAGCAAAAAACCCTATTCCTTCTGAAAGGGAATCCAGGTCCTTAGAGAGATGGGTGGAAAAAGTTTACACCTCTGCTACTCTCTCAGCTAGAGCTTTAAACGGTCAGTTTCATATGATCCAATACCAAGAGTTTATGCTTGATCAGTTAACTAAGAAGCTGTCCTCTGATGACTCCTTAGATAAGAAATATGTTTTAGAAATGGTGAATAACATTCAGCAGGTTAGTAACCATTCTTTAAAATGTTTCTATGATGCACTGGAGGCTTCATTTAGATCAGCCATGACTGGCACAGTGATAAGAAGGCATGCATGGTTGAAAGAACAGGTCTTGCCGGATCATGTTAAAGCAAAGCTGTTAGATGCTCCTATGGATAAGGCCAGTCTATTTGGTACACCTGCTCAGCAAGTAATGAAGAAAATGGAAGAGAAGGCAAAATCTGTACAAACAGTTAAGGATTTCTTACAGGTTCAGCCCCCAAGGTTTAGCAGGAACTGGCCTGCCAAAAATTGGTCCTTTCCAGACTCCTCAAATTCTCAGAGGCAGGAATAGACGCTCTAGAGGCAGAAATCAATCCAGAGGAGGTGCCTACAGAGGACGACAGTGGCAAGGCAATAACCGAGGCACAGACAACCACTGCAACAGGACAATCACAGTGACTTGGCTCTGACACCGCCTACCAGGGAGCAAATAGCAGCACCTTTAGGCGGAAAGTTAGCCTTATTTTCGAAAAATTGGCACTATATCACAAAAGACAAGTGGATTTTGCAAACCATAGACCAAGGCTACAGGTTCCACTTCCACACCTTACCAGTAAAAAGAGGAATGCCAAACCTACCTCCAAATCAAAAAACAGAAGCTCTAAAGCAGATAGCGCAATTAACAAAGATGAGAGCTGTGGAAAGAGTACCAATAACAGAACAGGGCAAAGGATTCTACTCCAGACTCTTCCTAGTACCAAGAAAAGAGAAAAGTTGGAGACCTATTCTCGACCTGTCCGTCTTAAACACATACATCATTGTCCCCAAAATTCAAAATGCTGACCCTACAGCAACTTCTTCCCATGCTGGGCAAGGAGTGTTGGCTGGTAACTCTAGATCTCAAGGAGGCATACCTGCACGTCCCCATACGACCAAATTGCAGAAGATGCCTCAGATTTCTTGCAGGATCAGAGCATTATCAATTCTCAGCATTGCCCTTTGGCTTATCTACTGCGCCCAGAGTATTCACAAAATGCCTGGCATCAGTAATCGCTCACTGCAGGCTACAGGGAATTCAAATTTATCCATACCTGGACGACTGCCTGTTACAAGCGGACAACAAAAGCAAGCTGACAACAGATTTACAAAGAGTCATTTGCTTACTACAAGCCCTGGGATACACAGTCAATTTACAAAAGTCAAGACTGATACCATCCCAAACAAGAACATTCTTGGCGGAATTGGACACAGTAAAACAAATGGCATTCCTAACTGCAGAAAAACAAAAACAACTTCCTCTTTACTTCTTGGCATTAACAAAGCAGAACAAACTAACAGCAAGAAAAGTACTGCAGGCCTTGGGCTTCATGGCATCATGCATAATTTTGGTCCCACATGCCAGACTGCATATGAGAAAGCTACAGTGGTACCTAAAGAATTTATGGTCTCAACACAGGCACAGCTTAGAAACCGAAATCCCACTAATCCCATGCCTGAAACAGGAGTTCCTATGGTGGGCTCAAGCATGCCAGTCAAACCCAGGCTTGCCCTTCCACAACTTTCAAGCAAGCCAAACCATCACAACGGACGCCTCAGACCTAGGCTGGGGCGCACATGTTGGACAAATGCATACAAGGATTGTGGACTCCAGACCAGCTGCACCTGCACATAAACCAAAAAGAAATGCTGGCAGTAAAACTAGCAATCCAGAAATTCAGACCATTCCTCAAAGAAGGCCATTTAATGATAAGGACAGACAACACCACAGTCATGTGGTACATCAACAAACAGGGAGGCACTCATTCATACCCCTATGCAGAATGACTCTGGACCTTTGGAATATGGCTCTGAGCTACAACATCCAGTTACAGGCAATATTTGTGCCGGGAAAAGAAAACACCCTAGCAGACATGTTAAGCAGAACCACCTTGGATGCTCACGAATGGATGCTACACCCGGACATCTTCAAGGCCATCACAAAGAAATGGGGAATGCCACAAATAGACCTATTCGCATCCCCACTCAATCACCAGCTCAAAAAATTCTGCACAAGGACATACCACCCACTTGCATGGAAGGTGGACTCTCTATCCTTCAGTTGGAAAGGCCTGACAGCATATGCATTTCCACCTCTTCCTTTGATGCACAAGGTACTACTGAAAATCAAAGAGGAACGCCCAAGGATAATCCTGATAGCTCCGAATTGGCCAAGACAACACTGGTATCCATTGCTGAGGAGCATGTCTCAGGGAGAATGTGGTCAATACCCTGATGCCTTTGATGTTAACTCAGAACAACTACAACATCATGCACCCAAACCTAAAACCTTGCAACTGACTGCCTGGAACATCACATAGCAGCAACTAACCCAGACCTATCCCAAAGGGTTAAAGACATTATCCTTGAAGCCCGCAGACCTTCAACAAGAAGGAACTATGCAGGAAAATGGAAAAGGTTTGTCATTTGGAGTACTGAAAGAGGAAAAGATGTGTCGAACATAGATATTGCTAACATCCTGGAGTACTTGGCAGAGCTTCTACATACAGGCCTGTCCTATTCCTCCATCAAGATACATGCATCAGCTATTTCAGCAGAATACAGCTTCGATCCACCTGTCTTTTCGCATCCTCTACTCAGTTCCTCAGAGGGATCAAGAATGTAAAACCTCCTAGGAAACCACCATTACCAGCATGGGACTTGAACTTTGTGCTAGAAAAATTGACACTCCCTCCATTTGAACCAGCAGCAACAGCAGATCTTCAACACCTATCATGGAAAACTGCTTTCCTACTGGCAATTACTTCAGCAAGGAGGGTTTCGGAACTACAGGCCTTAATGGCAGTACAACCCTTCCTAATCTTCCATCAAGATAGGGTGTCCATGAGAACTAATCATACATTTATGCCTAAGGTGGTATCCAGAGTGTCTTTAAACCAGGCAATCCACCTACCTACCTTCTTTCCCAATCCACAGAACAGGGGGGAAAGACTGCTGCATACCTTGGATGTACATAGACAGTTACGCTACTACCTGGACAGAACCAAAGGTGACAGAAAAACTGACCAGCTTTTAGTAGCCTATGCAACAGGAAAGGAAGGAAAAGCAATTTCCAAACAGACAATCTCCAAATGGATAGGAAATTGCATAAGATTCTGTTACTCCTACCATGGAAAACCAATTCCACAGAACATAAGACCTCATTCTACAAGGGCTACAGCCACTACCACAGCTTTCTTACGAGGAGTGGCAACCAAGGACATTATTGAGGCGGCTACTTGGACCTCCGTGCATACATTTGCCAAGCATTATAATTTACCTCTATACTCTAGATCCCGAGCAGGGTTTGCCACTGCTGTACTGCAAGGGATCCTAACTACACCATAATTCTTCTTCCTCCTCCCTAGTTTGGCTATGGTATTCTACCCATTTGTTATGACTGCAGATGCATCCTTGAAGGACATAGTACAGTTTTGTACCTACCATAAATGTAGATGTCCGAACAGGATAGCATCTGCAGTCAGGATTACCCACCCTCCTTCCCCTCTGTGGTACTCCTAGGTATTTACCCTCCTAATAGCTAGCTGGGGGTCTCTTATGGTGTATTTGTATATATGTACATACATGCTTATTTTTTGTGTTTGCCTTCTACTTTTTTGGAAACATTGGCATTTATCCAAAATTTAGCTTTCCAAGAGGGCAACTGGCATCTGGGGCAAGAAACACTGAGGAAAATGGCGTCGGCTGATGCCTTTATACCCGAAGACCAGCAGAGATGACGTCGGGTGAAGTGCGACATCAGCCGAAGCCGGACCCAGAGTTTGGAATTCGGCCGACCGAAGGGTTGCCTGACGACAGGACAACCCATTTGTTATGACTGCAGATGCTATCCTGTTCGGACATCTACATTTATGGTAGGTACAAAACTGTACTTTCTGGATCCTCTAGAGTGGCAACTGAACAGGGACATTTTCCGTCTAATCCCTCATCATTGGGGCACCCCACAAGTGGATCTTTTCTCCTGTCACCAATCATCTCCTTCCAACATTCTGCACCAGGGAGTTTCACAACAAAGCTTGGAGGGTGGATGTGTTGTCCTTCCCATAGACATATCTCTCAGTTTATGCATTCCCTCCTCTGCCTCCTCTTCCCAGAGTGCTGCTAAAGATAAGGGACGAAAAACCAAAGGCTATTCTGATAGCTCCAGATTGGCCCAGGCAGCATTGGTATCCCCTCCTTTGCAGCCTTTACCAGGCTCAGCCTTGGCATCTTCCCCTGGTACCAGTTCTGCTGGTTCAGGGAGAGGCATCTTCCCCTAGTAGCAAATCTGCTGGTTCAGGGAGGGGTAAAGTTCCTTCATCCTCATCTTCAAACTCTACATTTAACTGCCTGGCTAATGCATTAAATCTTTCCCAACAGGTGGTTGAAGTTCTTCATGAGGCCAGGTGGCCTAGCACAAGAAAATCCTATGCAGATAAATGGAAGAGATTTTGCTCTTGGATGCTAGCTAAAGGAGAAGACTCTTCTCATCCTTCTCTTTCACTCATTCTTGACTACCTAGCAGGATTGCTTAGTGGTGGATTTTCTTTCTCTTTAATCAAATTTCATGCTTCAGCAATTTCGGCTCATTGTTCTTTTGAGCAACCCATTTTTTCTCACCCCTTGATGAAACCTTTCCTGAGGGGAGCGAGTAATATTAGACCTCCCAGAAGAGCTCCTACTCCTGCTTGGGATCTTAATTTTGTCCTGGAAAAACTTACACTGCCTCCCCTTTAACCAGCTGCCTCTGCAGATTTGAAGTTTCTATCCTGGAAGACTGTTTTCTTTTTAGCTATTACTTCAGCTAGAAGGGTATCTGAGCTGCAAGCCTTAATGGCAGCAGAACCTTTCATTTTTCACTCAGATTGGGTTTCTCTGAGAACCAATTCCTCCTTTATGCCTAAGGCAGTTTCCAGTTTGACCCTTAACCAGTCTATTTACCTGCCTACATTTTTCAACAATCCCCAAAATAAAGGGGAAAGGATTCTGCACTCTTGATGTGCATAGACAGCTGAGACTTTACATAGACGAGACTAAATCCTTTCAGAAATCTGAACAGTTATTGGTTAGTTTTGCTCCTGGGGCTCAGGGTAGAGCTATTTCAAAACAAACCATCTCCAAGTGGATTTCTCATTGTATTCACTTTTGTTACCTGCAGCATGGAAAGGTTCCCCCTCATGGTATTAGGACCCATTCTACTAGAGCAGCCTCTACCTCTGCAGCTTTTCTGAGAGGTGTGCCTACTAAGGACATTCCAGAAGCAGCTACTTGGTCTTCTGTCCATACTTTTACAAAGCATTACAATCTACCTTTGTTTTCTAAATCCAGGGCTGGTTTTGCCTCAGCAGTTTTGCAGGGCCTCCTTACTAACCCTTAAACTGTGATCCTTCATCCCCCCTTTGTCTTCTTACTGGGCGTTGGGAATCAACCCGTATGTGAGGACTGCAACAGTGAAACACGAACCTAGTATGGTTGTGTACACTTACCATAAATGTAGATGTTAGAGTGTATTCACTGTTGCAGTCCTGGTTTCCCACCCTCCATTCCCCCTACTTTACTAAGGCACAGACTATGGATTTTATTTTTTGTATGACGTGCCCAGGGTGCTACCATTCCTGGATTAGCCTTCTTTTGGGGGCTCCTGACAGTTAAGGCAAGAAAAACTGAGGAAATGGTGTCTGCTGCCTCCCTTTTATACCTGACGTACTGACATCATTATACAACCGGTGGCAGCCCACGTCATATACCAAGGACTCTGGTATTCGGGCCGACTGAGGTCTACCAGGAGCCGGATAACCCATATGTGAGGACTGCAACAGTGAATATACTCTAACATCTACATTTATGGTAAGTGTACACAACTGTACTTTCTGCCTCCCCACCAGAAGACCTTTCCGTTGGGGAAACCCTTCACACCCTCAGAGAACATTTCCACTGGGAATCCCAGGACTTCCCTCAGTCTAAGAAAAGACTTCGTTTCTAGACCTGCTTCAGCACAGACCCTTGGCCATCCCCACTCAGAGGTGATGGATGATGTTCATCTTATTTCACTGTTGCAGTCATTACATTTGGGTTATCCTGCTGGCAGGTTACCCTCAGTCGGCCTGAATTCCAAAGTCTTGGGTCCTGCATCGGTTGCTGTCGCCTCTTCCCTGACGTCAGGTTGTCAGGGGTATAAAAGATGCAGCCGACGCCATTTTATTCAGTCTTTCTTGCCGCGCTGTGCCCGAAGCAGAAGCAGTTCGCAAGTGCCGGTCGGCCGACTCCTGAGATTTTCGTGTTAGAGTTTCAGATCCGAAGTCTTCATTAAAAGCTAAGTACCCCGTTGGGGAAACTTTTTTTCTTGCTCCAGTCCGATGTCAGAAAAAATTAATTGTATTTCTTGTGGGGAAGCAAATACCACATAAGGACTTTCATTCTTACTGTATTCCTTGCCTAGGCCCTGACCACGACGTTGCTAGTTGTCGGTTTTGTGCTAGATTTAACCAATGCACTATTAAGCATCTGTACGATTTTGTATTAAAATATTTTGGGTGAAGATTTAATTATACAATGTCATTGGATAGCCATCCGACTACCGTAGTTCACAAAAAACGCAAAGAAAAAGAAAGACCGGCAACCGAGGTCCAAAACCGACGAAGCTTCAACTAAGCAAGTTGCCGTTTCGCCGGTTCTCAGTGAGGTGCTTTCGCAGCCCCTGACGCCTGCTACTTGAGTTGCAGGCCGCTATGGACTCCCACTTGGAGTCGGCCAGGCCGCAGGAAACTCAAGGTATTGGAGCCTCTGAGATTATTCCCTCAGATGGGTCTGGAGCCGCTGAGCAGGCATTGGCTTCTGCGGGTGTATTCAGACCTAAACAATTGTATATTAAACTGACTTCAAAGACTAAGACACCTTTAAAGGCAAAGAAACAAGTTCACCAGCCACAAAGGCCTCCATGCCCAAAAACCAGATGCTCAAAATGGCCGAAGACTTAATTACCTTGATCAGGGGTTCCCATCCCCCTCCTGATAAGAGGCCTAGGCAAGAGACAGACTATGAATCTTCAGATCAGGTTTCCATTTCTTCTGATTCCTCTTCTGATCAGGAATATTCTCTTTCCCCCTATGAGGATTCTGATGCTGAATCAATTCCTTCAGCTTCTCCTCCTGAGGACTACTCTTTTGGGGAAACCTTGCATACCATGAGGGCGCACTTCCACTGGGAGAGGCAAGATTTTTCAGAATCTAAGAAAAGGCTCAGAGACTTCCTTTTACAACCTCAACACAGGTCTCTAGCTATTCCACCTGTGTTGGACATTGTAGATGTGTTCTCGGAGTCTAGTCTGACCCCTGACTCTCTACCTCCAGCTCCTGTTAAGCCTGACGGATACTACAGGGTCCCTGACTCTCATAAATTCCTTTTCAAAAACCCTACTGCAGACCCAGAAACTATTTCTCAGGGTCCAAAAGTGGTCAAGGCTTCTACTGAAAAAAACCCTACCCCTTCTGACAGGGATTCTAGGGCTCTGGATAGATGGGGAAAAAGATGTAAACATCTGCTACTTTGGCTATAAGGGCCTTAAATTGCCAGTTTCATATGCTCAAATATCAGCAATATATCATGACACTGCTTAAACAGAAAATGATGGCAAATTCTGAATGTGCAGAAAAAGAAATGCAGGATTTATTGCATGCAGCTGAACAATTTGGAAAGCATACTTTGCAATGTGGGTTTGATTCTCTGGAGGCCTCCTGCAGGGCTGCTGTTGCGGGTTCTGTCATTAAAAGGCATGCTTGGTTAAAGGAACAAAATCTGCCTGACCATGTTAAATCAAAATTATTAGATGCTTCTTTACAACATGATACCTTGTTTGGTGTTAAGGCAGAAGAGGTGTTAAAGAAAATGGAGGACAAAGCTAAATCTATGCAAACTGTCAAGGATTCCTTGCAGGTACAGCCACCTAGATTTAGCTCACAGTGGCCTACAAAGAATTGTTCCTTTCCAGTCTCAGACAGACCTCAAAGGGGAGATCCAGACGCCCTAGAGGCAGATCACAGCCGCAAGGATCCTACAGGTCTAAGCAGTGGAGTGCTTCTACCTCCAAAGGTGGAGAGGACAAATCACAGTCATACAGGAAACAGTCCCAATGACTTCCCCCTGCCTGCACCAAGCACTTAACTTCTGGCAGCACCCTTAGGGGGAAAACTAGCACTTTTTTTCTCAAAATTGGCACATTATAACCCAGGACAAATGAGTTCTAGACAGTGTCACAAGGCTACAAGTTTCATTTCCATACCCTACCAAGGGCAAACGGTTGGCCAGACCTGCCAATCAATCAATGGGCAGAGGCTCAAAAACTAGTCGCAGCTCTCATGGACATGAGGGCTATTCAACAAGTGCCACATCAAGAGCAGGGACAAGGATTTTACTCAAGACTGTTCTTGGTGCCCAGAAAGGACAAAACATGGAGACCTATACTGGACTTATCTATTCTAAACAGTTTCCTGGATATACCAAAATACAAGATGTTGACCTTACAGCAGCTTCTGCCCATGCTGGGCAGCAAGGCTTGGCTCGTGACTTTAGACCTAAAAGAGGCATACCTGCATGTCCCAATCAGACAATCATGCAGAAGATACCTCAGATTCAAGGCTGGCTCAAAGCATTACCAATTCTCTGCACTGCCCTTTGGCTTATCTACTGCGCCCAGGGTCTTCACAAAGTGCCTGGCACCAGTAATTGCTTACTGCAGACAAAGAGGAATAAAATTTATCCTTACTCTGACGACTGCCTCATACAAGCAGAGAACAAGAACATTCTACTACAGCATCTGACGTTTGTGATCAGACTTTTAACATGCCTAGGGTACACAGTCAAAAAAAAGAAATCAAAACTAGTACCCTCTCAAGAGATAATATTCCTGGGTGCAAGCTTAAATACAACTGCCCAGATGGCTTATCTCACTCCAGACAAGCAAAGGTAACTGACTACCTATTTCAAGGAAATGGCAACAAAGGCCCAGTTATCTGCAAGAAAAATTCTGCAGGCTTTGGGCTTCATGGCATCCTGCATCTTACTAATTCCATATACAAGACTGCATATGAGGAAAATTCAATGGTACCTAAAGTGTCTGGACATATTGCCACAGTCTGGAAACGATTCCCTGCCTACAGCAGGAGTTTCGTTGGTGGGCAAAGGCTTGTCACCAAAACAAGGGACAGCCATTCTCACTACCCCCAGCCAGGCAGAGCCCAACGACGGATGCATCAGATTATGCCTTGGTGGCACACATGGCAGGAAGAGGCATTCAGGGCACCTGACCCACAAACCAAAAGCATCTACATATCAATCAGAGATGCTAGCTGTTCAAAAGGCCCTGACGGCCTTCAAGGACCTACTTCATCCGGGACAACTACTGATAAAGACAGACAACACCACGGTCATGTGGTAAATAAACAAGCAGGGGGGCACTCATTCTTATCCCCTGTGCAGACTAGTCATGGCTTCATGGGACACAGAATTGACTTACCAAGATGTTCATTGTGTTACACTGCTGCAGTCATCACACTTGGGTTATCCTGCCATCAGGCGGTCCCGCAGTCGGCCAGAGTTCCAAAGTCTTCGTCCGACGTCGGTTGCTGTCGCTTCTTCTCTGACGTCAGTGCGCCAGGGGTATAGAAGAGGCATCCAACGCCATTTTCTTGCCGTGCGGTGCCAGAAGCAGAAGCAGTTCGCAAGTGCCGGTCGGCCGACTCCTGAGATTTTCAAATCGAATTTCAGACCAAAATCTTCAGTAAAGCCAAGTACCCCGTTGGGGAACCTTTTCTTGCCTCAGTCCGATGTTAGAAAAAGTTAACAATTGCATTTCTTGTGGGAAGCAAATACCTCATAAGTACTTTCATTCTTATTGTATTCCTTGCTTAGGCCCAGACCATGACGTCGCAGGTTGTATGTTTGGTGCTGGGTTTAACAAACTAACTATAAAACGTCGGTTTGATTTCGCCCAACATTATTTTGGTAGGAAATTTAATTATACCATGCTGTCGGAGCAACCGACCGGAATGCACAAAAAATGCAAAGATAAGGACAGGCAGCCGAGACCCAAACCAGACTCAGAGGCCTCTGCTAGGTCAGTCGCCGGTTCTCCCGTTTTCAGTGAGGCACCTACGCAGCCCCTGACTACCGCTGATTCAGAACCCCAGACGGCATCCGATTCCCAAGAGGAGATTGCTAGGCCTCCACAACCTTTATCTTTAGGCCCTTCCGACTCCATGGCTTTAGGAGATTCCGGTACAGTTGAAGCTGCCTTCAGTTGCAGGTGTCCAGACTGACTACACTCACTATTAAATCCTATGCAAAGCTGAAAACTCCTTTAAAAGCAAAGAAGAGACTGTACAGCAGTCTCCAGTACAAGGCCCCATGCCTAAGAAACAGATGCTTAAGATGGCTGAAGACTTAATTACCCTAATCAGGGGTTCCCATCCCCCTCCTGATAAAAGGCCTAGATAGGAGGAGGACTACGCTTCCTCTGACCAGGTTTCAATTTCCTCAGATTCTTCTGAGGAATAGGAATATTCTTTTCCCCCTTATGAAGACTCTGATGCTGAAGAGTCTATTCCTTCAGCTTCTCCCACAGAAGACTTTTCTTTTGGGGAAACTTTACATACCATGAGGGAACATTTCCACTGGGAAGGCCAGGATTACTCTGATTCTAAGAAAAGGCTCAGAGAGTTCCTTTTACTACCCCAGCACAGACCACTTGCTATTCCACCAGTGTTAGATATTGTGGATGATGTTTGTTCAGAATCTAGCCTTAACCCAGATTCACTACCTCCTGCACCAGCCAAACCAGACAGATACTACAGAGTCCCTGACTCACACAGATTCCTATATAAAAGCCCGGTTGCTGACCCAGAAACAATTTCCCAGGGTCCCAAAAGGGTTAAGGCTTCTATTGCTAAAAATCCTGTACCCTCTGAAAGGGATTCCAGAGCACTAGACAGATGGGGAAGAAAATATATACCTCAGCTACTCTAGTTATGAGGGCCTTAAATTGCCAGTTTCACATGCTGAAATATCAACAATATTTGATGTCTCCGTTAAAACAAAAAATGATCACACACACAGAGCAGCCTGATTACAAAGAAATGCAAGGTTTTGTTGCATGCAGCTGAACAAGTGGGGAAACATACTTTGCAATGTGGATTTGATTCATTGGAAGCTTCTTGTAGAGCAGCAGAGACAGGGTCTGTCATACGTAGGCATGCTTGGTTAAAAGAACAAACTTTACCTGATCATGTAAAAGCAAAGTTATTGGATGCACCTTTACAGCAGGATGTTTTATTTGGTGTAAAAGCAGAAGAGGTTTTAAAAAAAATGGAGGATAAGGCAAAATCTATGCAGACTGTCAAGGATTTTTTACAGGTTCAACCCTCTTGTTTCAGCAGAAATTGGCCAACCAAAAACTGGTCCTTTCCAGCTTCTGACAGACCACAGAGGGGCAAATACAGATGCCCAAGGGGCAGAGGTCAGTCACAAGGCTCTTACAAGCCTCGACAATGGGGTGCCACAACCCAGAAAGGAGGAGAAGACAGGTCTCAAATTACCAGAAAACAAACACGATGACTTACCCCTCAGACTGCCAAGCAAATCCCTCTTGGCAGCTCCCTTGGGAGGAAAGCTAACCCTTTTTGCAGACAACTGGCGCATCATCACAAAAGACAAATGGGTCCTAAATATTGTATCTCAAGGATACAGATTCCACTTTCACACTTTACCAAGGATAAAAGGAATGTCAAACCTATGACCAAATCAATGGGCAGAGGCTCAAAAACAAATTACAGCTCTCATGGACATGAGAGCCACTCAACAGATTCCTACACAGGAGCAGGGACAAGGATTTTACTCCAGACTTTCTAGTTCCCCGAAAGGACAAAGCTTGGAGACGCATTCTGGACCTCTCAATTCTGAACACACATACCTTGAAGTACCCAAATTCAAGATGCTAACACTACAGCAACTTCTTCCCATGCCTGGCAAGAAGGCTTGGCTAGTAACGTTGGACCTCAAGGAGGCATACCTGCATGTCCCTATCAGGCAAAATTGCAGAAGATACCTCCGATTTATAGCAGGTTCAACCCATTACCAATTCTCTGCACTGCCCTTTGGCTTATCTACTGCGCCCAGGGTCTTCACAAAATGCCTGGCACCAGTAATTGCATTCTGCAGACAGAGGAATTCAAATATATCCATACCTGGGCCGACTGCCTTATTCAAGCAGAAAGCAAGAATGTTCTTTTAAAAGCATCTGGCGTTTGTCAAAAACCTATTAAGTTGCTTAGGGTACACCTGACATAATATTCCTGGGTGCCAGCTTAAATGCAACGGCCCAGATGGCTTATCTCACGCCAGACAAGCAAGGACAACTGACTCGAAACTTCAAAATGATGGCAACAGAGAGTCAACTCCCTGCAAGAAAAATTCTGCAGACCTTGGGATTCATGGCATCTTGCATACTACTAATACCATATGCAAAACTGCATATGAGGAAATTACAATGGTACCTGAAAAGCGTATGGACTCCACACAGCCACAGCTTGGAAACAATAATACCACTCATTCCCTGCCTTCAACAGGAGTTTCAATGGTGGGCTCAGGCATGTCACCTCAACAAGGGTCGGCCTTTTACCTTACCCACAGCCAGGCAAACTATAATAACGGATGCATCGGATTATGCCTGGGGAGCACACATGGCAGGACAGTGTATTCAGGGCAAATGGTCTGCAGATCAAAGGCATCTACATATCCATCAAAAAGAGATGCTAGCTGTACAAAATGCCCTAGCAGCTTTCAAGGATCTCTTACATCCAGGACAACTACTAATAAAGACGGACAACACCACAGTGATGTGGTACATAAACAAGCAAGGGGGCACACATTCCTACCCCCTATGCAGACAAGCAATAACTTTGTGCAACACAGCACTGACCTACCAAGTTCAACTACAAGCACAATTCCTGCCAGGAAAGAAAAACACATTGGCAGACTATCTAAGCAGAAACATCATAGATCCTCCCGAGTGGAAACTAGATCCACAAGTATTCGCAATGATAACTCAAAAATGGGGGAGCACAGACATAGATCTGTTTGCCTCCCCCCAAAACTACCAACTATGGAAATTTTGCACGAGGATATACCACATACTAGCTTGGAAAGTGGACGCCCTCTCATTCAGTTGGAAAACATTAACAGTGTATGCCTTTCCTCCACTGCCTCTTCTGGCAAAGGTGCTGCTGAAAGCCAGATTAGCGAGGCCACAAATGATACTCATTGCTCCAGACTGGCCACGCCAACACTGGTATCCAATACTAAGGAACATGGCTCAAGGCCCACCATGGATTTCACCTCAAATTCCTCACCTGCTCACTCAGCAAAACAATCGGATTCTACACAGCCAACTCAAGACTTTAAAATCTGGCTGCATGGCAAATTACCTAAACAACCAGTCAACACTTCTCTCTAAAGCTGTTATGGATGTCATTCTGGAGGCCAGGAGGCCCAGCACCAGGAAAGCCTATTCAGACAAATGGAAAAGATTCTGCGCCTAGAACCAGGCTAAAGGCCAGAATCCCCTTGTCCCAAATATTCCTCAGATTCTACAATATTTAACTGAGATGTTGCACAAAGGACTTTCCTTTTCATCTATTAAGATCCACGCCTCAGCTGTTTCAGCTCAATACAACACGGATCCTCCTATATTTTCACATCCATTACTAAGACTGTACCTCAGAGGGGCTAAGAACATAAGACTGCCCCGGAGAGCACCAACCCCAACTTGGGATCTCAACTTTGTTTTGGAAAAACTTACACTACGGCCTTTTGAACCAGTTTTTACAGCTGATTTACCATTTCTATCATGGAAAACTGCCCTGCTGCTAGCAATAACTTCAGCACGAAGAGTCTCAGAGCTACAGGCCCTAATGGCAGTGGAGCCTTTCATCATTTTTCATCAAGACAGTCGCTTTAAGAACCTTTCCTTTATGCCAAAGGTGGTATCCAGTGTAGCCCTAAACCAAACCATTCATTTGCCCACCTTTTATTCAAACCCCCCAGAACAAAGGGGAAAGGCTCCTACAATCTTTGGACATTCATAGGCAATTTTGTTATTACTTGGATAAAACTAAGGCTTTCAGAAAATCTGACCAGCTCTTTGTATCTTATGCTGCAGGATCACAAGGAAAGGCTATCTCAAAACAGACCATTTCAAAATGGATAGGACATTGTATCCGATGTTCTTCATCTCACATTGCTGCAGTCCTAACACTTGGGTAGTCCGCTGTCCCTCGGTCGGCCCGAATATCAGAGTATAAGGCTGACGTCGGTCAAGGCGCATTTGACTGACATCAGAACATCAGGGTACAAATGCGCATGACCGACGTCATATCCTCAGTCTTTTTTGCCGCATGGTCCGATGCAGAAGCAGTGTTGCAAGTGCCGTTCGGCGTTCTGAAATTTTTCAATTCGAGTTTCAGACCAAGTCAGAGTTGGTTAAGTACCCGTTGGGAATATTTTGTTTTTTCTTGCCTCAGTGGTTTACGGATGTCAGAAAAAGTGAATAACTGTATTTCTTGTGGGAAACAGATACCGCATAGGGATTACCATAATTTGTGTATACCTTGTTTGGGACCTGAGCACGACGTTGTTGGGTGTCGCTTTGTGCTAGGTTCAATAAACGCACTATAAAGCGTAGGTTGGATTGTGCCAGGTTGGTCTTTGGGAAGCGGTGCAATTACAATATGCCGCCGGATGCTCCGCCGCTTCCACAAAGAAGCGCAAGGACAAGGCAGTTAAACCTAGGTTAGAGGAGTCGTCCGAACCGGACGCCGGTTCTTTAGAGGCGTCAGTAGAACCGGTGGTTCCGACGGAGGCCTCTATGGAGTCCCAGGGAGAAACTGTGTTTTTACAGGATGTGGCCTCCCAGGAGGCAGGTCAGGCTGTAGGGGCTTCTCAGGTAACTGTACTCCCCTCCCTTCCTAAGGTGTCTAGGCCCTCTTTCTGCTTCCAAGGCTTCTCCTAGAGGCAGGTCTAGTTTTGCTTCTCTGGGTGTCACTCCTAGTTCTTCAGGTTCTGTGCCCAAAAAGCACATGCTTAAAATGGCAGAAGATTTAATTACTTTAATTAGAGGCTCTATGCCCCCTCCTGATAAGAGGCCTAGGATGGAACCTGTGTTGGGCGATTATGAGCAGGCTACGGATGTGTCTGAGTCTTCGGCTGAAGACTTGCAGGAGTATTCTCATTATTCTGATTCTGATGTGGATGATTCTACTCCTTCTGCTTCTCCTCCTGAGGATTTTTCTTTTTCAGAGACCCTTCACTCCATGAGAGAGCATTTTAAATGGGAAGGTCAGGATTTCTCTGATTCCAGGAAAAGGCTTAGGGAATTTTTGTTTTTACCCCAGCATAGGCCTTTAGCTATACCTCCTGTTCTGAATGTTGTGGAAGATGTGTTTGCAGAGGCTTCGCTTAATCCTGATTCTTTGCCTCCTGCTCCTGTTAAACCAGATAGGTATTACAGGGTGCCTGAAGCTCATAAGTATCTTTTAAGAGTCCTAGGGCAGACCCAGAAACTGTTAGCCAGGGGCCTAAGGGTGTAAAGGCTTCTGTTGTCAAGAATCCGGTTCCTGCAGATAAAGAGGCCAGGGCCTTGGATAGATGGGGAAAGAAAGTTTATACTTCTTCCACTCTAGCCATGAGAGCTTTGAATTGCCAGTTTCACATGTTGAAATATCAAAATTATCTCCTTTCACAGTTGAAATCTAAGGTTGATGCTCTGGCGGAAGGTATTGATTGTAAAGAGTTACAAGATTTAGTGCATGTTTCTGAACAGGTGGGTAAGCATTCTTTGCAATGTGGTTTTGATGCTGTACAGGCCTCGTCTAGGGTGTCTGCCACTGGGTCAGTTCTTCGCAGGCATGCCTGGCTGAGGGATCAAAATTTATCTGACCATGTTAAAACTAGGATTTTGGATGCCCCTTTGCAATCTGATGTCTTGTTTGGTTCTCCTGTTGAGGCAGTTTTAAAGAAAATGGAAGACAAGGCTAAGTCTATGCAGACTGTTAAAGATTTTTTGCAGGTTCAACCTCCAAAGTTTAGTAGAAATTGGCCTACTAAAGGGTGGACGTATTCTTCTTATGATTCCCAGTCTAGGGGTAGATCTAGACGTGGCAGGGGCAGAGGTCAGGGCTCTTTCAGGCCTAGGACAGGGAGTTCTCCTGCACAGTCTTCGGGTGAGGGCAGGGTCAGTCCTTTCAGAAACAGACCCAATGACCTACCTTTTCAGCTGCCAGAACCTTCTTGCCTGGCAGCACCTTTGGGAGGAAGGTTGGCACTTTTCAAAGAAAATTGGAGTTTGATTACCCAAGACAGATGGGTACTGGATATCATACATCACGGTTACAGGTTTTATTTCCATACCTTGCCTCCTTTCAAAGGCATGCCAGACATTCCTCCTCAGCAAAGAATAGAGGCTCACAAGCAAATTTCTCTGTTACTCCAAATAGGGGCCATACAGCCGGTTCCTATGCCAGAAAGGGGCCTAGGATTTTATTCTCGCCTGTTCCTTGTGCCAAAAAAGGGGAACACGTGGAGACCAATTTTGGATTTATCTATCCTCAACACTTATCTGGACATTCCCAAGTTCAAAATGTTGACGTTACAACAGCTTTTACCTCTACTGGGCAAGGATCACTGGATGGTAACTTTGGATCTCAAGGAGGCTTACCTTCATGTTCCTATCAGGCTAAGTTGCAGAAAGTATCTGCGTTTTCGGACTGGGACTTCTCACTATCAGTTCTTTGCATTGCCCTTTGGCTTATCTACTGCGCCCAGAGTATTTACAAAAGTTCTGGCTCCAGTGATAGATTTCTTCAGGCTAAAAGGAATACAAATCTATCCTTACTTGGACGATTGCCTGATACTGGCTCAAGGAAGGGACGAGCTTCTTCGTCATTTGGAATATGTGATAGCAGTGCTAAGATGCCTGGGGTATTCTGTGAACGAAATAAAGTCCAGTCTAGTACCCTCTCAAGACATGTGCTTTCTGGGAGTAAGACTGAATACAGCATCCCAGATGGCCTTTCTAACCCCGGACAAACAAAAGAATCTTTCCCTTTACTTCCATCATCTATCTCTTCAGTCCGGGCTGACTGCAAGGACAGTCCTTCAAGCCTTAGGGTTCATGGCATCTTGTATTCTGGTGCTTCCCAATGCCAAACTGCATGTGAGGAAGTTGCAATGGTATCTCAAAAATGTATGGACACAGCACTGCCAGCATCTGGACACTGTCATTCAAATAATACCTTGCATTCAAAAGGAATTTTTGTGGTGGGCTCAGGAATGTCACCTAAACAAGGGACTCTCTGTGACCCGCCAGAGGCGAGTCAAATTTTAACAACAGATGCCTCAGACAAAGCTTGGGAGCTCATCTAAATGGAAAGTGGATACAAGACAAGTGGCCTGTCAGACTACAGCATCTACATATCAACTTGAAGGAGATGTTAGCAGTCCAGTTTGCATTAATAGCTTTCAAGGATTTACTTCTTCCAGGGCAGGTGTTGATTCTAACAGACAACACAGCTGTCATGTGGTACATCAGCAAGCAAGGGGAACACATTCTTATCCTCTATGCAGGCAAGCGATGATTTTGTGGGAGACTGCTCTCAGTTTACAACTAAGTCTTCAGGCAAGGTTTCTGCCGAGCACAGAACTCCTTAGCAGATGTGTTAAGCAGACAAATCATGGATCCCCACAGTGGAAACTGGATCTTCATGTATTTCAGAAATTGACAGTGTCCTGGGGAACTCCAGACATAGATCTGTTCGCTTCTCCACTAAACCACCAGCTGCCAAAGTTTTGCACAAAGCGGTTTCATCCCACAGCTTGGAAAGTGGATGCTCTTTCTTTCAGTTGGAAACATCTTCATGTGTATGCCTTTCCACCTCTGCCTCTCCTCCCAAAGGTACTTCTGAAGGTCAGACAGGACAAGCCAAGGATGATTTTGATAGCTCCAGATTGGCCTCGACAGCACTGGTACCCATTACTGAAGTCTGGTACGGAAGCCTCCATGGCCTTTGCCTTTGATTCCTCATCTGTTGTCCCAGGAGGACAGTCATTTGCTCAATGTCAAGCTTCACTCTCTTCACCTAACAGCATGGCATATTCTGTTTTAAACCATAAAGGGTCTCAACTTCCACAACAAGTTTTGAATGTGATTTTGGAAGCTAGAAGGCCTAGTACAAGGAAAGTGTACGCAGATAAATGGAAGAGATTTTTATTTTGGAGTGCAGCTAAGGATTTGGATGTTTCTGAGCCTGATTTAAGTGTGGCTCTTCAATATCTTACTGAGTTATTGGACAAAGGTTTGTCCTTCTCTTCTATTAAGATTCATGCTGCAGCAATTTCAGCTCACTACGACTGTGACCCACCATTGTTTTCTCATCCTTTGTTCAAGCAATTTCTTAGAGGGGCAAAGAATATAAGACCCCCACGAGAGCTCCTACTCCTGCTTGGGATCTCAATTTTGTGTTGGAGAAACTCACTCTACAACCTTTTGAGCCTGCAGCTACTGCCGAGTTGAAATATTTGTCATGGAAGACTGCTTTTTTGTTGGCCATTACCTCTGCAAGAAGGGTTTCTGAATTGCAGGCCCTTATGGCAGTTGAGCCTTTCTTAATTTTCCATAAGGATAGGGTATCTTACGTACTAATCCTTCCTTTATGCCTAAGGTGGTTTCTAGTGTGGCTTTAAACCAAACTATTCATTTGCCTACTTTTTATGCAAATCCCCAAACTAAAGGGGAAAAGATTTTGCACACTTTAGATGTACACAGGCAGTTGCGATATTATTTGGACAGAACTAAAGGGTTCAGACAATCTCAGCAGTTATTAGTTTCTTTTGCTTTGTGCTCTCAGGGCAAGCCCGTGTCAAAACAAACTATTTCTAAGTGGATTGGATTTTGCATTGCTTTCTGTTATTCCCATCATGGCAAAGAGGTTCCAGCTGGGATTAGGCCTCATTCCACTAGGGCTACTGCCACTTCAACAGCTTTTGAGGGGTGGCTACTAAGGATATTTTGGAGGCAGCCACTTGGAGCTCAGTGCATACCTTCTCTAGGCATTACCACCTTCCTCTGTACTCTAAATCCAGGGCTGGTTTTGCCACTGCTGTGTTGCAGGGCATTTTGGCAGCCCTGCTTCATTATAGTTTAGCCATCCTCCCTTACCTCTGCTTTGGGATTCTACCCAAGTGTTAGGACTGCAGCAATGTGAGATGAAGAACATAGTACAGTTTTGTACCTACCATAAATGTAGATGTTCGAAGATCCACATTGCTGCAGTCCAATTTACCCTCCCTCCTTCCCCTCTGTAGTTTGAGGTGGTTGTGTGGGCTGGGTTATCCCTCTGAGGTATAGTGTATATATTGTATATATTGTACATATTTTTGGTGTTAGGCTGGTTGGTTGTTTAGTTGTTGTCTTTGGGTTTTGACCTTTCTTTTTAGGGTCTTCTGACATCTGGGGCAAGAAAAGACTGAGGATATGACGTCGGTCATGCACGTTCTGTTGTCAGTCAAATGCGCCTTGACCGACGTCAGCCTTATACTCTGATATTCGGGCCGACCGAGGGACAGCGGACTACCCAAGTGTTAGGACTGCAGCAATGTGGATCTTCGAACATCTACATTTATGGTAGGTACAAAACTGTACTTTTCTGCTACACACACCATGGGAAACCTGTACCTGGTAACATTAGGCCCCATTCCACCAGGGTTACAGTAACATCAACAGCCTTCCTCAGAGGGGTACCAACCAAGGATATTTTGGAGGCTGCAACTTGGAGTTCAGTGCACACCTTCATCAAGCACCATCACTTACCTCTATATTCTAAAACCAGAGCTGGCTTTGCCACTGCAGTTCTGCAGGGCCTACTAGCTTCTCCAAACCCTGTTTAGTTCCACCGCCCATCCTTAGCTTTGGGATTCAACCCAAGTGTGAAGACTGCAGCAGTGTAACACTATGAACATAGTACAGTTTTGTACCTACCATAAATGTAGATGTTAGAGTGTTCACACTGCTGCGGTCCAAGTTACCCTTCCTCCATCCCCTCTGACCTAGCTGAACTTTTCTATACCTTTCTATCCTGTACAACCTTTGTGGTGTATTTGCTTGTAACTGAAGGTATTCCTTTTATATGTTTTATTAGCAATATGTATTGCCTACCTACTTGGGGGCACCTGACATCTGGGGCAAGAAAAACTGAAGAAAATGGCGTCTGATGCCTCTTGTATACCCCTGGTGCACTGACGTCAGGGAAGAAGTGACAGCAACCGATGCCGGAGCAAGACTTTGGAACTCTGGCCGACTGCAGAACCGCTTGACGGCAGGATAACCCAAGTGTGATAACTGCAGCAGTGTGAACACTCGAACATCTACATTTATGGTAGGTACAAAACTGTACTTTCACCTGCAGGCACAATTCCTGCCAGGAAAGGAAAATACTCTGGCAGACGAACTAAGCAGAAACCTCATGGATCCCCACCAGTGGCACCTGGATCCACAAGTCTTCAGCATGATAACAAAGAAATTGGGATGCCCGGACATAGATCTGTTTGCCTCCCCTCAAAACAGCTAAAAAGATTCTGCAAAAGGACTCATCACAGACAAGCTTGGAAAGTGGGCGCCTTTTCTTTAAATTGGACAAACCTATCCGTATATGCCTTTCCTCACTGCCTCTCCTCCCCAAGGTACTCCTAAAGGTCAGGCAGGAGAAACCAAAAATGATTGATTGCCCCAGACTGGCCACACCAGTACTGGTATCCGATCTTAAGGAACTTGTCCCAATGCCCAGCCTGGACCTTACCTCAAATACCTCATCTACTGTCCCAGCAAAACTGTCAGATTCTGCACAGCCAACTCAGGACCCTAAACCTGGCAGCATGGCGGATAATGTAGCCATACAGACCACACCTCTCAGTAAAGCTGTGATGGATATCATTTTAGAAGCCAGAAGGCCTAGTACTAGAAAATCCTATGCTGGGAAATGGAAGAGATTTTGCTCTTGGAACCAAGCTCAAGGAACTGATACAGCTGTCCCAAATATTCCTCCGATTTTACAATATTTAACTGAGATGCTGGACAAAGCCCTATCTTTTTCATCAATTAAAATAAATGGCTCTGCCATTTCGGCTCATTACAATACAGAGCCCACCACTCTTTTCTCATTCTTTATTAAGGCAGTACCTCAGAGGAGCCAAAAACTTAAGGCCTCCAAGGAGAACGCCAATACCTGCATGGGACCTCAATTATGTCTTGGAAAAACTCACCTTTCCTCCTTTTGAGCCAGCTGATACTGCAGATATAAAGTTCTTATCTTGGAAAACAGCTCTGCTCCTAGCAATAACTTCTGCAAGACGAGCTTCAGAGCTACAGGCTCTTATGGCTGTGGAACCCTTTATCATTTTTTTATCCAGACAGGGTCTCTCTGAGAACAAACCCTACATTTATGCCTAAAGTGGTATCCAGTGTAGCCCTTAACCAAACAATTCATTTGCCAACTTTTTATCCAAATCCACAGAACAAGGGGAAGAAAATTCTGCATTCTTTGGACGTACACAGACAACTTAGATTCTACTTGGACAAAACTAAAGTTTTCAGAAAGATAGAACAATTATTAGTGGCATATGCCACAGCATTACAAGGAAAGGCCATCTCCAAGCAGACTATTTCAAAGTGGATAGGTCACTCATTTGTTTCTGCTACAGCATGGCAAACCAGTGCCTGAGGGCATTAGGCCACATTCATCCAGAGCTGCAGCCACTTCTGCAGCCCTTCTCAGGGGAGTCCCAACCAAAGACAGTTTAGAGACTGCTACTTGGAGTTCAGTGCATGCCTTTACAAAACATTACAATCTGCCTCTTTACTCTAAATCCAGGGCAGGCTTTGCCACTGCAGTTCTGCAGGGCATCATAGCTGCTCCTAATGCTGTTTAGCTCCAGCCCCCCAACCATAGCTTTGGGACTTAACCCAAATGTAATGATTGCAACTGTGAAACACAAAGAACATAGTACAGTTGTGTACACTTACCATAAATGTAGATGTTAGAGTGTATTCACTGTTGCAGTCCAGGTTACCCACCTGCCATCCCCCTTATTTTTGCTGGAACTTATCTTTACTTCTCTAATCTGTACAACCTAGGTGGTGTATTTGTGTATGGATGAAGGTAAAGCTTATTTTTGGGGCATGTATGTTTTATTTACATAATTTTAGCCTACCTTTTTGGGGTACCTGACATCTGGGGCAAAAAAAACTGAATAAAATGGCATCGGCTGCATCTTTTATACCCCTGACGACCTGACGTCAGGGAAGAGGCGACAGCAACCGACGCACGACCCAAGACTTAGGAATTTAGACCGACTGAGGGCAACCTGCTAGTAGGATAACCCAAATGTAATGACTGCAACAGTGAATACACTCTAACATCTACATTTATGGTAAGTGTACACAGCTGTACTTTTTCCATAAATCCAGCTTAGCCCCTGAAGCCCTCCCGCCTGCTCCCAGCAAACCTGACGGGTATTACAGAGTACCAAATTCTTACAAATACCTGTACAGAAATCCAGCTGCAGACCCGGAAGTCATTACACAGGGACGTAAAGGAGCTAAGGCTAGTTCTGCAAAAAATCCTATTCCTTGTGACAAGGATTCCAGAGCTCTGGACAGATGGGGTAACAGAAGTGTACTCCTCTGCAACCTTAGCTATCAGAGCACTCAACTGTCAGTCTCAACAACACACTTTGGAACTATTAAAGCAAAATATTTCAACCTTTCCTGACTACCAATTCAAAGGAGCAGATTTACTGCACTCTACTTGTCAAGTGGCCAAACACTCATTACACTGTAGATGTGACACCCTAGAAGCCTCAAGCAGGGCTGCAGTGTCAGGGTCTGCTGTTAGGAGACATGCATAGTTGAAGGAACAACCTCTCCCGTCTAAATTAATTGATGCAGCCTTGGATAATGACCGCTTGTTTGGAGTTAAAGCAGAAGAGGTGCTTAAAAAGATGGAAGACAATGCAAAATCTGTGCAAACAGTAAAATATTTCTTTCAGGTACAACCTCCTAGGTTCAGCAGGAATTTTCCTTCAAAGCACTAGTCCTTTCCTGCACCTAGCAGACAGGGGCAAAGTAAGTCCCACAGAGACCACCCAGGCCCGTATCCCAGGGACAGCGGAGAACCAAACAGTGAACCACGTCCACCCCAAAGGCAGGGAGTTCTAAGCCATCCCTCTATGACAAAAACTCTCAATGACTCCCTCTCCCACTTCTGCCCTCCTTTCGCTCACCAAAAACTAGGTATTTGCTTTCTGTAACAAAGGGCCAATGGGTCTTGAAGATCATTTTTCAGGGATACAAATTCTCTTTCTATGAACTCCCAATTCCAAGAGGGTTCCCAGACTTGCCTCCAAATCAGTTTGCAGAGGCATTGAAACAAGTCCAAACTCTCATATCCCAAGCGGCAGTAGAATCTGTACCCTCAGATCAAACAGTGTATTTTATTCCAGACTATTCCTTGTTCCCAAAGAGGGCACTTGGCACCCCATCTTGGATCTATCCACTCTGAACAGCTCTTTGGTGGACCCCATATTCAAAATGCTAAGTTTGCAGCAGCAGCTGCTGCCTATGCTCACAAAAAATGCCTGGTTAGTGACCCTAGACCTAAAAGATGCCCATTTCCCCATCCCTGTAAGGAATCCAGGAAATTCCATCGCTTCAAAGCAGGCTGACAATACTATCAATTCCTCTGTGCTATCCTTTGGCTTATCTACTACTCCCAGGGTATTCACCAAATGCTTTTCCCTGGCCATAGCCTTTTGCAGACAGAGAAATATACAGCTTCACCCTTATCTGTACAACTGCTGTATTCATGCAGAGTGCAGAGAAAAGCTGCCCGAAGGCCTCCTGTTTGTCAAAAACCCTCCTAACCGTCTTAGGGTTCACCATCAATGAGAAGAAATCAAAGCAAACACCCTCCAGGAAGGCCATTTTCTTGGGGCAGTACTGCTGAACACCATCCCAAATGACCTTCCTTTCCCCAGAAACACCAAGCTTCCTGCCTCTCTACTTTACCCAGCTGGCTTCCAGAAGTCATTCACCGTGAGGAAGTTCCTGCAAGTCTTTGTGTATATAGCATCTTGCATACTTCTAATTGCTCTGGCTAGGCTTCACATGAGAACTTCAGTGGTATCTAAAGAACCTTTGGCATCAGCCATCAGTCTCTAGAGATCTCTCTCTCTCTCTGATCCCCTGTATAAGGGCAGAGTTTCTCTGGTGGGCAGGGGCCTATGCCAAGAACAAAGGTCTTCCCTTCGTCCTCTGCCCAGCCTGGCAGACCATCACCACTGACACCTCAGACATTGCTTGGGACGCTCACCTAGCAGGCAGGTGCACCCAAGGTCTTCGTGATGCCCAGCACCTTCCTTTACACATCAACCTAAAGGAAATGATGGCAGTACAAAAGGCTCTGACATCCTTCAAACTGCATCTCAGGCCAGGGGTTCTTATTAAAACAGACACCACCACAGTAAAGTGAAACAAACCGGGAGGGTCCCAATCCTACCCTCTGTGCAGGCGAACCCTGAACCTTTGGCTGACAGCGTCCTCCATGGGATTACACCCTTTAGCCCAATACCGTCCAGGTATCAACACCACCCCTGGTAGACCACTTACGCAGAAACTTATTGGACCCCAACGAAAGGCAGCTCCATAGAAAAATCTTTCTGCAAGTCGCTCAGGAGTGGGGAACTCCAGAGGTGGATCTCTTTGCTTCGCACCTCAACCACCAGCTGAAAAAATTCTGTACCAGGGAGTATCACCACCTAGCATGGAAGGTGGATGCCTTGACCCACCACGGAACTCCCTCTTTGTGTATGCATTCCTCCCACTGCCTCTTATTCCCAATGTACTGATCAGGATAAGGGAGGAGAGACCAAAGGCCATCCTCATTGCTCCAAATTGGCTCAGACACCTTTGGTAGCCCTTACTGCGCATCCTGACATCAGTCTCCCAGGCAGCTTCCCATGGTCACAGACATGGTGACTCAACTGGACGGGGAAAGGCTGCACCCAGACTTGCAGACTCTCAAACTGTCAGCATGGCTAATACTCTAAAGACAAACAAGGGGGGCCCCTGTTAAGCGAACCTAGATATTATCACAGAGCCCAGAAGGCTCAGCACCAGAAAATGTTTCACAGTGAAATGGAAAAGATTCTGCTCCTGGAGCCAGTCCAGATGGGGCAGTTCCTCACAACCTTCCATCACTCTTATTCTGGATTACCTAACAGAGATGTTAGTGTTTCACTGTTGCAGTCATCACATTTGGGTTATCTGCCTGCAGGTAGCCGTCAGCTGGCCTGAATACCAGTGTCTTGGATTCCTGCGTCGGATGATGTCTCCTCCATGACGTCAGGTCGCCAGGAGTATAAAACATGCAGCAGACGCCATTACATCAGTCTTTCTTGCTGAGTGGTGCCCGAAGCAGAAGCAGTTTGCAAGTGCCGGTCTGTCGAGTTCCAGAACCGAAGTCTTCAAAAAAGCGAAGTACCCCGTTGGGGATCCTCTTTCTTGTTCTTAACCCCATGTTAGTTAAAGTTAACAATTGTCTCAACTGTGGAAAGCAAATACCTCAAAGATTTTCATTTGTACTGCATTCCTTGCTTAGGCCCAGACCACGATATCCCTTGCTGTCGGTTTTGTGCCTTGTTCAACCCCTGAACTATTCGTCGGGCTATATTTACAGCAAATTATTTTGGTACTCTGTATAACTATCCAGAAATGGCTTCGGTAAGCCATCCGACTACTGATATTCCGAAAAAAACGTAAGGATTAAGACAGACCGCATAGGTCCAAAATTGCCGAAGATGCTTCCGTTAAGCTAGTCACCAGTCCGCCGGTACTCAGTGAGGTACTTTTGCAGCCCCTGATACCCACTACTTCAGATGTGCAGGCCTCTACTGAGACTCATTTGGAGCCCGGTATGCCGCGAGATGCTTCTTCGACTATGGAACCTGCGGATGTCTCTACCTTGGATAGGTCCGGAGCTGTTGTGCAGGCACCGGCTTCTGATGTATTCAGGCCTACAGACTTGCATTTTAAACCGACGCCATCTTCTTCATCCAGGCCTAAAACTTGACCCTTGCCTAGAAAACAGACTAGAAAATCCACATGCTCAGGCCCATAAACCTAAAAAACAAGCTTAGAATGGCTGAAGCCCTTATTACCTTAATTAGGGGAAGCCAGCCTTCCCCCTCTGAGACCTAGAACTAATTTTCCTTCTGATTCTTCGGATCAGGAATCTGATATTTCTGTTTCTTCTAATTAAGGATTTGCCCTTATCTACCTATGAGGATTCTGATGCAGAGGATTCCATTCCATCTGCTTCCCCTCCTGAAGATTTTTCTTTTGGTGAAACCTTGAACACTCTCTTGGGGAGCATTTCCGCTGGGAAAGACAGGATTACTCTGACTTCAAAAAGAGGCTTAGGGAATTCTTCTCCCTCAACACAGGCCTTTAGCTATCCCTCCTGTTCTGGACATTGTAGATGATGCTTTCTTGGAATCTAGCATTTCCGCAGACACTTTACCTCCAGCTCCCAGAAAACCTGACTGGTATTACTGAGTACCTGACTCTCAAGTACCTCTTCAAGAATACTACTGTGGACCCAGAGACTATTTCCCAAGGACCTAATGGCATTAAGGCTACTGCTGCCAGAAATCCTACCCCTTTTGATAGAGATTCTAGAGCCTTGGACAGATGGGTTAAGAAGGTATACACTTCTGCTGCTTTGGCCATTAGGGCTTTAACTTGCCAGTTTCAAATGTTAAAGTGCCAGCAGCATATTATGGGACTACTTAAACAGAAAATGATGATTCCTAACTGTGCTGAACAAACACAATTACAGGATTTAATGCGTTCTGCAGAACAAGTTTGTAAACATATTTTGCAATGTAGTTTTGATTCTTTAGAAACATCTTGCATGGCTGCTGTCACTGGGTCTGTACTTAGAAGGCATGCTTGGCTTGCGGGGCAAAACCTGCCAGATCATGTTAAAGCTAAATTACTGGATGCTCCATTAAACCAAGACTGCCTGTTGGGCAACAAAGCAGAAGACGTCATCAAAAAGATGGAGGAAAAAGCTAAATCCATGCAAACTGTTGATTTCCTGCAAATACAGCCTCTCAGATTTAGTAGTTACTGGCATTCAAAGAATTGGTCCTTTCTAGACTCTTCCAGGCCTTCTCAGTCCAAACACAGGAACAGCAGACAACTTAGGTTACAGTCTCAGGCTACACACAGGCCTAAGCAGTGGGGGGCTCCCACTTCCAAAGCAGGGAGTAGTGAGACATCCCCCTACGGAAAAATGGCACAATGACTTAACCTTAACCCTTCCAAGCCCTGCTCAACTGCCTGCTCAATTAGGAGGGAAACACGCCCTGCATGCAAAAAACTGGGAACTTATTACCCAGGACAAATGGGTTTTGAATATAGTTTCCCAAGGATACAGATTCTACTTCCACACCCTACCAACCCCAAACAGTTGGCCAGATCTACCGTCAAATTAGTGGGCAAGAGCGTCTACAGCAGGTTCACTGCCTTCTAAGTATCAGGGCTATTCAACCTGTCCCAGCAGAAGAAAGGGGACAAGGTTTTTATTCAAGATTTTTCCTCGTACCCAGAAAAGACAGCTCGAGGCGTCCTATCCTGGACCTCTCTGCTCTAAACACCTTTTTGGTAATCCCAAAATTCAAAATGCTCTCACTTCAACAGCTGCTTCCTATGCTAGGCAAAGATGCCTGGTTGGCAACCTTAGACTTAAAGGAAGCTTACCTGCGCATTCCAATAAAGGAATCTTGCAGGAAATACCTACGCTTCAGGGCAGGCCCCATGCACCATCAGTTCTCTGCACTTCCCTTTGGTTTATCTACTGCACCCAGGGTATTCACAAAGTGTCTAGCTCCAGCCATTGCATCTTGCAGGCAGAGAAATATTCAAATATACCCATACTTGGACGATTGATTCAGATAAAGCCAGGAATTGCTAGAAAAACATCTGGCATTCGTAAAGGAACTGCTTATCTCACTGGGGTACACCATAAACGAAAAGAAATCTCATCTTGTACCCTGCCAACAGATTATATTCCTGGGAGCAGGATTGAACACAACTTCCCTGATGACTTTCCTCACTCCAGCGAAACAGGTTTATTTGACAACCAACTTCAAACTACTGGCCGTAAAGACCCAGCTATCTGCAAGCCCTTGGGTTCATGGCCTCTTGCATTCTACTAATTCCATATGCAAGACTGCATATGAGGAAACTACAGTGGTATCTAAAAAAAACTGTGGTGTCAACATTCTCAGGACCTGGAATCAATGATTCCTATCATTCCTTGTATAAAGACAGAGTTCCTTTGGTGGGCAGAGGCTTGCTACCACAACAAGGGACTCCCTTTCACTCTACCCCCTGCCTCCCAAACCCTAGCAACGGACATATCAGACTATGGATGGTGGGCTCACTTGGCAGGGCAGTGCATTCAGCGCAAATGGAACCCGAGCTAGATGCACCTGCATATCAACGAAAAAGAAATGTTAGCTGTACAAAATTCCCTGACAGCCTTCAAAGACCACATTCTTCCAGGGCAATTATTGGTAAAGACAGACAACACCACAGTTATGTGGTACATAAACAAGCAGGGGGGAACCCACTCATACCCTCTCTGCAGACTAGCCATGGCTCTGTGGAACATGGCCTTGAGCTGCCAAGTGCACCTCCAGGCTCAATTCCTGCCAGGCAAGCTAAATTCTCTGGCAGACGACCTAAGCAGAAATCTCATGGACCCACACGAATGGAAACTGGAACCAAAAATATTCAACTTCTTGAACAAATGGGGGACTCCAGAGATGGACCTGTTTGCCTCCCCTCAGAACTACCAATTGGACAAATTCTGCACAAGGACTTCCCACAGTCAAGCTTGAAAAGTGGATGCCCTGTCCTTAACCTGGGAAAGCCTCTCAGTTTATGCCTTTCCCCCTCTGACTGCCCTCTCGAAGGTACAGAAGGACAATACTGATTGCACCAGACTGGCCACGTCAGCACAGGTACCCCCCCTTGCGCGGTATGACACTGCTGGAACCATGGCACCTGCCTCAGATCCCTTCCCTGCTGTCCCAGCAGGCGGGCCAGTTTCTGCACCCTCAGCTTCAGACCCTGAACCTTGCAGCCTGGCTAATTCCTTGAGCTCTCCAATAGCACCCCTCAGCAAGCAGGTGCTAGATGTCATTCTGGAGGCAAGGAGACCCTAGTACTTGAAAATCTTATGCTGAAAATTGGAAAAGATACTGTTCCTGGAGCCAGACTCGGGGGGGGGGGGTTCAAAACGGTGCCCAGCTTACCTCATATTCTTCAGTACTTAACAGAAGTGCTCCACAAGGGCCTATCCTTCTCGTCAATTAAAATTCATGCCTCTGCCATTTCAGCACATTATAATACTGAGCCACCCCTCTTCTCTCACCCTCTGCTAAAGCGGTTCCACAGAGGGGCCAAAAATTTAAGACCCCCCCCCCCCAGGAGAGCCCTTAGGCCTGGGACCTTAACTTTGTATTAGAAAAGCTCACTCTCCCTCCTTTTAAGCCAGCTGCAACTGCAGAGTTGAAATTCCTTTCTCGGAAAACAGGCTTCCTTCTAGCCGTCACTTCAGCAAGAAGAGTGTCTGAATTACAGGCCCTCATGGCAGTGGAGCCCTTCATTATTTTCCATTAAGATAGGGTTTCCCTCGGGACCAATCCTTCCTTTATGCCCAAAGTGGTGTCTAGTGTGGCCTTAAATCAGTCCATTCATTTGCCTACCTTTTTTCCCGAATCCACACAACAAAGAAGAACGAATACTGCACTGTTCAGATGTGCACAGACAACTTAGATTTTATTTGGACAGGACTAAGCCTGTCAGAAAATCTGAACAGCTGCTAGTTGTCTTTGCTGCAGGGGCAGAGGGGAAGGGCATTTCAAAGCAAAGCATTTCTAAATGGATAGCCCATTACATTTATTTTTGCTATAAGCACCATGGAAAACCTACCCCACAGGGGATAAGATCACATTCTACCAGGGTTGCATCTACCTCTACAACCTTTCTCAGAGGAGTTCCTACCAAGGACATCTAGAAGTTGCTACCTGGAGCTCTGTACGTACCTTCACCAGGCATTGCCACATGCCTATTTTTTCCAAGTCCAGAGCTGCTTTTGCCACAGCAGTCTTGCAGGGCTTAATATCTGGCCCTAATGCTCTCTAAGCTTCCTCCTCCTTTCCTTAGCTTTGGGAAGCAACCCAAATGTGATGACTGCAACAGTGAAACACGAAGAACATAGTACAGTTGTGTACACTTAACATATATGTAGATGTTCGAATGTATTCACTGTTGCAGTCCTGGTTACCTTCCATCCAGCCCCGTGACTTCTCCTGCCTACACCTTTCCTTCTTGTTTGGTGTATTTAAGCTTTCTGCATCCATTTTTGCCACAGGCTACATGGGAACTCCCCCCCCCCCCCAAGTTCATCCATACCCATTCCACTAGGGCAGCATCCACTTCCACGGCCTTCCTCAGAGGAGTTCCCACCAGGGACATCTTGGAAGCTGCCACCTGGACCGCCGTCCATACCTTTAC
>NC_056733.1:1629276256-1629308852 GCF_019279795.1 Protopterus annectens
AGTCCATCATGAAACGGTTTCTGGAAAGCCTGGAGCAAATCTAAACAAGCACCTCTTCTACTCAAATACAAACAACTATGCAGTCTTGCTAAAAAAACAGGTAATAATAGACAAGAAATCATTCTGTAGCTCAGGGCAGAACAAATATAAATCAAACTGTTGTAAATTCTGGACAACACTCAACAGCATCCTCTACCCTGATAATCCCTGTAACCCCTCACCCTACCCAAACACAACTCATGAGGAAACAGCTACCCTATTTAACTCACATTTATCTCCTCCATACAAAATCTCCTACCCTCTCAACCCACCTCTCCCTCAGTACCTGTCCTCTCACCCACCCCCAACACTTCACCCTTTTACTTCAAGCCTGTGCCCATTTCCTACATCAAATCTCTACTGCTCAAACTCAAACCATGCTCCCCCTCCACTGACAAATTACCTCCAACCTTCCTTAAACTCACAGCTGACTCTATCGCCTACCCAGTAACAATATTAATAAATAGATCTATGCAAGAATCTACTGTTCCTACCCTTTGGAAATCCTTCTACACTATCCCTTTCCACAAAGGAGGTAACTCCACTGACCCTTCAAACTACCAACCCATTGCCATTCTGTCCCCACTATCTAAGATACTCGAAAAATGCATCCACACTCAACTTATGAATCACCTTCTCAATCAAAATTTACTCACCCCTACCCAACATGGCTTTCGCCCCTATCACAGCACAACTATTGCTCTACTATCCTTCACTCACACCATAGCAGAATCTCTGGACAACAATAAATTTACTTCCTGTCTCTTTCTTGACCTCTCCAAAGCCTTTGACAGTGTCTCATCCACTACTATATCTAAACTCACTAACTTTCCTCTCCACCCCCACCCTCAACTGGTTTGCTAGTTATCTGTCTGAATGCAAACAATCACTTAAATGGCTCTCTTCCCCTTCTCCATTCTTACCCCTCTCTACTGGTGTGCCACAAGGTTCCATCTTGGGTCCCCTCTTATTCAACATCTTCACCAATGACCTTTTCACCTCATGCCATCAGTCCACACTTATACAATATGCAGACAACTCCACAATCATTTCTACAGCCAACAACATCTCTGACCTACACTCCCTAACCCAAAGAGCTCTACTTTCCACTGAACAATGGCTTTCAGAAAACTTATTGATTCTCAATCCTACTAAAACCAAACTCTTACTCTTCCTACCCCACTCTCTTAATCATCATAAATCCTCCTTTGTCATTAAGTCGTGCAATAACACAGCTATCCTACCTGACATCCACACAAAACTCCTTGGAGTCATTATCGACGACGAATTAAAATTCAGTCAACACATACAGCAATGTATAAAGAAAACGCATCATAAATTAGGTCTATTATACCGAAACAAAAAATATCTCAGTCCCGAAGCTAGACTCACCCTAGGACAAGCACTCCTCTTTCCCCTCGCTCCTCTATGCTGCTCCAGTTCTCACAAATATCCAAAAAACTACCCTGAATAAACTCCAACAATCCTACTACAAAATAGCCAGATTCATCACCATCTCTCCAAACAACACACACCACTGCATTGCTTTGAAGTCTCTACAATGGCTAGAACTCCCACAACTACTACATCTCTATCAGTTTCACATGTTGCACTCTGTGCTCTTTAAACGATCCTACTGTCCATCCTTATCTCTCCTTGTCTCTGTCTACACCCCATGTCGACCCCTCCATATCTCTAATCAACAATTGCTTGATATGTACCACCCAAATAAGTCAGTGGTAAGCTACTCTACAAACACTCTGTGGCCCAATCCTGGAACAAACTACCCCTTGACATTCGCTCAATCTGTCACACCCCACTATTTAAAAGAAAACTTAAGACTCATTTACTCAATTCCAGAATTTGCCCCTGCTATGACCCTACATAACCCCCCCCCACATTGGAATCACTCCATCTAGCCTTGTCATACTTCTGAACTCTATCCCCACCAGTACAGTTACATAGCAAAAAAAAAAAACTTGTGCTGTCATTTAACTATTGATGTTATGTGATCCTATCTCGCCTACATTCTGAATGATGGGTTCGGAGCCGATCCCTCGGCTCCGACTCGGCACGCTTATGCCAAAGAGCGAAGTCTCTTATTGGCTGAGCTTACTATATCCCAGGATGCACCACCACCAGTCCCCCAGATCTCGTTTGCCGCTTCCCTGCAAAGACGTGGTCTCGAGCTGGCTGGGCTGAGTAGCTTTTATTAACTACTTTTTCTGTCAGTTTTTTGCTCTTTTATATCACAAAGCCGTTTTAACGGCTATTGCGCCCTTTGTGCGTTTGAGTAGTGAAATTTGTTGTGTGTGATTGGGTTGAGTTTGTTTCGGCCCCCCTTACAATCCAGGGCCTTTTCGGTCAACCTTTATAACTGAAGCTTTTAGTGGTTTAAAGTTCCCGGTTATTACAGCTAAGGTTGTGTTTTACACTATTACTGTAAGCCTTGGGTTTTTGTCACAAGCTTAATCTACAGTTGTTAAATTTCCTGTCAGAAATTGTTTAACATCATGTCTCAAACCCTAGGCCTTCGGCTTTAAAAATGTTCTAAATGTGCTTTTAAGATGTCTGTTACTGATGACCATCTACTTTGTGTATATTGTTTAGGGGCAAAGCACTTGCAGGAGTCATGCAGCGTATGTCACGCTTTTTCCTCAAGGGTCCTCCAGGAGAGGAAAAATAAATTGATTCTCAAAGGGTTAATTAAACCCTCTTTGAAGAAGCCTTGTCTTCCTCTCCGCTCCTGCCAAAGAAAAGGGCTTCGGTTCCGACCAGTCCGTCGGATCCGACTGCCAAGAGACCTAGGCAGGCCTCTCCTTCGGCTCCAAAGACTTCGGAGCCGAGGTTGGAACGGTCTGCCTCGATGCCTCCAGTATCGACTCGGCTCGGAGCCGATGGCTGGGGCATCGAGGCGGGTCACCTTCGCCGGCTCCACTGCTCGGAGCCGACAAGGGTCGCCTCAGACACTTCCTCCTCGGCCCGAAGTCTACCTCGGCACCGATGGAATCTGGTGTGTGTTCCTCGGCGCCGATTCTCATCGAGTCGCCTCGAGCCGGGTCCCCTAGTCCCTTGGGGCCGAGGGAGGTCTTCGCGGACCCGTTCTGTTTCCTCTCGGTCTTCGAGAATGTGGGGTTCTGATATAGACAGGGTGCTCCAAAGACTGTTCCAGTCCCCAGTCTTCCAAAATTTGTTTGGTTCCGACCCAGTTGGCTTCGGAGCCGATGACCATGACCCACCCCATTGCCATTCCTCCTCCGACTGCTTCGGCTCCGCCGGAGCAGGTCCTCTTGGAGCCGGTGGAGATCTCAGGCCCGGCTCCGACGCTTACTTCAACCCGGCCTCGGGTCCAAGTTTGGTACGGGACTTCTTCGGCTGGACCCGAGGGTGATGTTTCGGGACCTATGCTTCGGTTCCGAGCCTCCCTCTCGGTGCTGCTGCGGGACTTCCGTACCATCATGGCTCGGAGACCGGACACTCCCAGGATTCTGGGGTCCGGCTTTCAGGGCCATGAGGAGTGCCTTGGCCAAATCCTCTTCGCCATCTCTCCGTTTTACCAGCACCTTCCTGGGCGTGGAGACTGGGTCTTTGGCAGTTCCCTGTCCGTAGCCAGCGGAGCCCCGAGGCCTGAGGTTACCCCAGTGGGGTTCCTCCTCCTGAGGGTTCTTCGGAGTTGTCTTCAGAGGAACCCCAAGGAAGAGATCGTGCAAGAGGAAGCACGTGGACTCCCCGAGTCTATTACATCGGACACTGATATGGATGATGAGGGGTCCCCTAAGTCGCCCTCGGATGATGTCTCTTTTGCAGACATCTTAGAGATCCTCAAACAACGAGGCGGCTGGATGTCCAAACCCCCCTCTGCGGACGAATCAGTGCTCCTCAAGGCCTTTGGGGCTCAGCCCTCCGCCTCCTGGGTGTCTCCCGCCTTCGACGAGCTTCTGGATTTAGTTTGTCGAAGGGCGTGGGAACATCCGGATACCGTGGAACCAGTCCCTTCTCGTCCAAACAAATTCTTATCTGCTCCCCCCGAGAAGGAGTTCCTTACTAAAGGCGTGGCTGTAGATGCCATGGTGGTGGCATCTGCTACACAACAGGACGTGGCAGAGGCTTCAACGTCCATCCATCCTCCTAATAAGGAGTCTAGGAGTATGGATAGGTACGGGAAGCGCACCCTGACTTCAGCGGCCTTTACCTTAAGGTCTCTGAATTATTTGGCACATTTTACCAGGCTTCAGAGGGATCTGGTCAAGGAGTTGTCAGATTCCATCTCGGGTAACCTACCTGAGCAGCTAGCACAGTCCGTTAGCTCTCAGTTGGCTATCCTTACGCCAATTGCTAACTCGTCCATGAGGCTCATTTCCTATGCGGCGAGGGGCGGGTAGAGCGGCAGGCACAGGCGTGGCTCACGTAGACAAGCCTGGCTCCGCTTGTGTCAGTTCGCGGAGGCCTTCAAGTCTTCCTTCGCCGACGCTCCCTTTGATGGGTCCTCATTGTTTGGACCCAAGGTGAAAGACACCCTTACCCGCTGTGAGCAAGAGGGAAAACGTTATCTGCCGTAGGGGCCGTTATTCCACTCCTTCGGCCTTACCCCAAGGCCAAAGGAGGGGAAAATGTGGTTCAAAATCTAAGTTTTTCTCCCAACAGCAGGAAGATTCCCGTCCAGAGGCAGAGGGCGGGAAATTTTTCAGGGAGACGCCGTCCCAGAGGCGGCAGAGGGCCCCGCAATTCTGGAGACCGCGAGTCCTTTCGTGGCTCTTCAGCCTCCCACACGACATGAGGGATTGCCCGGCTGTGCTGCTCGAGCCAGTCGGGTGTCGCTTGCCAAGCACCTAAAAGCCTGGGAGTCAATCACTCAGGACAGATGGGTGCTTCGATAATTGCCGGAGGTTACACCATCCCATTCAAATACTCACCCCTCCGTCCAAGAGAATCCCGGACCCACCACCCAGTCAAAGGGAAATAGCAGCCGCAGAAGCTTTAAAGCTGCTAGAAAAAGGAGTCATCCAACCAGTCCCCACAGACCAAATCGGATCAGGAAATTACTCCAGGTTCTTTTTAGTGCCAAAAAAGACAGGGGACCTGAGACCAATATTGGATCTCAGCAGACTGAACCTATCCGTCACGAAATCCAAATTCCGAATGGTCACGTTGCAATCCATTCTCCCGTTGTTGGAGAAGGATGTTTGGATGTGCTCCATAGACCTCAAGGACGCCTATTATCACATACCGATGCATCAGGCGTCCAGAAGGTATCTGCGCTTCAGCCTGGGAGTCAGTCATTACCAATTTTGTGCTCTGCCCTTTGGTCTCACCACAGCCCCCAGGGTGTTCACCAAGTGTTTGGCAGTAGTGACGGCTCACCTGAGGAGTCTTGGATTCCAAGTGTTTCCCTATCTCGACGACTGGCTCCTGACTGCCACCACCAGGCATCTACTTATGGACAACCTCAAAGCCACCATCTCCCTGGGTGTTTCCCTAGGGATTACATTCAATTGGTCAAAGTCTGTCTTGCTGCCCTCTCAGCATAAAGTTTATAGGAGCAGAGATAGACTCAAGATTGATGCGTCTTTCTTCCTGCCGAAAGGATCCAAGTTTACAGGGCCAAGTTCAAGCTCTGATCTCGAGATCCAAAGCCCCAGCCAGGATGGTCCTACAGGTTCTAGGCTCAATGTCTGCCATGGTACTTTTAGTTCCTCTAGCAAGGTTACACATGAGGATTCTTCAGTGGCTCTTGTCAACTCAATGGTCCTTTCAAGATCTTCCCTCAATCATCACATCATGATTACGAAATATGCAAAGGGACCTTCGCTGGTGGCTTCAGACATCCAACTTGGATCAGGGAAAACCCTTTGTTCTCCCTCCAGTGGTTACCCTGACGACAGATGCCTCCCAGATAGGGTGGGGGCATTGTCTGGGCAGGCTAGTTCAGGGCTCCTGACTTCCTGACCAAGCTCTTCTCCACATCAACGTGCTGGAGATGAGGGCTGTACTTCTATCCCTACAGGCCTTACACAAGTTTCTTCCTCAGGGCATCATCGCCATCCACACAGACAACATGTCGGTGGTTTGGTATCTGAACAAACAAGGAGGGACCAGATCGTATCCCCTTTGCAGAGAGGCCATGAGAGTGTGGGAATGGGCTGTAGCTACCAACCGCTTCTTGGTAGCGACCCACATCCCGGGAAAGTCAAATGTATTGGCGGACAAATTAAGCAGGACAATTCTCTCTCCTCACGAATGGTCTCTAAACCGCACAGTAGCAGCCCAGGTTTTCAAGAGATGGGGACGCCGTGCTGCGACCTATTTGCGACTCCACAAAACACCAAGTGCCAAAGGTTCTTCTCCTTGATTCCACATCAGGAAGTACCAGCCATGGATGCTCTAGCACAACCTTGGCCAACAGGGTTACTTTATGCTTTTCCTCCAATTCCACTCCTTCCCAAAGTTATTCAAAAGCTTCTCAGCTAGGGTCTTCAATGATTCTGATTGCCCCATACTGGCCTCGTCAGATATGGTTTCCTTACCTGAAAAAGCATGCAGTGGACGATCCGTGGACCTTAGACCTGATCCCGGATTTGCTAATCCATCAGTCGGGACATTGGCATCAGTCCCTTCAATCTCTGAAATTGACAGCTTGGCTCCTCCACTTCCAACCTTAGTTAGAAGTCACACACTAGACCGGAAGTTGTTCACATTTTATCTTCGCCCACAAACCCACCACTAACAAATTGTACCTCAGTAAGTGGAAGAGGTTTGCTATCTGGGCTCAACTCAAGGGCTTAGACCCTATCACTGCTCCTGTCCCAGAGGTTTTGAAATTCTTAACATCCCTGTTTAATCAGGGATCTTCTGTCTCAACTATTAAAGTTCAACTAGCTGCTATCTCTAAATTCCATGAATCCACGGATCCTCCTTTGATGAGCAGCAGACTATGCAAAACATTCATTAAAGGTGCAGTCTGTTAAGACCACCAGTTTTTCATCCTGCACCTCCGTGGGATCTTGATTTGGTGCTTGCATTAACATCTCCCCTTTGAACTGGCTGCTACATGCAAATTAAAATATCTGTCTTGGAAAACGGCATTCTTAGTGGCTATTACTCGCAAGAAGAGTCTCAGAGCTTCAAGCCCTGTCTATTAAACCACCGTATTTGATTTTCCACAAAGATAGAGTATCACTTAGGCCTAATCCATCCTTTGTCCCAAAGGTCTGCTCTAGTTTCTGTCTTCAACAATCTCTAGAACTACCAGTTTTCTTTCCAAAATTCTCTAATGAAGCAGAATACACTCTCCATAAATTGGATGTTCACAGGCAATTACGCTTCTATTTAGACAGGACTCAGCAACTTCGTAAGTCAGACCAGTTGTTTGTGTCCTTCTCAGATAATAAATTGGGCCAAACCATCACAAAAGCTACAATCTCAAAATGGATCAGAGATTGCATAACTCAGGCCTATTCTTCTTGAATAAGCAACTTGCATCATCTATCAAAGCTCATTCTACCAGAGCTATGGCTACTTCTATAGCTTTTCATTCCAAGCTCGCTATATCGGAAATTTGTGCTGCGGCTACTTGGTCCAACCCGCACACTTTCATTTCCCACTACAAATTGGATGTGGCATCTAAAGGACGAGCATCATTTGGTTCCACGGTACTCAGGAGTGTTTTCCAGTGAGCCACCCAGGAGAATGTAGGCGAGATAGGATCACATAACATCTTTTAGTTATGTACTCACCATAACTTCAGATGTTTGGGATCCATCTCGCCTACATTCCTGATACCCACCCTCCTTCCCCCTGCCTTGCAGATCAGAAGAGATTGAACGGTTTTGAGCTCCACTGTTTTTATCTTGTTTCATCTGACGATGTTATATAAGCAGGGTATGCATGTGTGCATGTATGCGGACAAACTAGATCTGGGGGACTGGTGGTGGTGCATCCTGGGATATAGTAAGCTCAGCCAATAAGAGACTTCGCTCTTTGGCATAAGCGTGCCGAGTCGGAGCCGAGGGATCGGCTCCGAACCCATCATTCAGAATGTAGGCGAGATGGATCCCAAACATCTGAAGTTATGGTGAGTACATAACTAAAAGTTAATGTTGTTTTGTTTATTATTTACTGCTGTATTGTTTTGTTTTTTGTTTTACTACTGAAATGACTAGTTTTATTTCTGTTTGCTATACCTGTATACTACTGTAATGTTTTTTATTGTACTATCTGGAGCTTTTCTCCTCGGGTCTCAACTGAAAATGGGACAAAATCCCAGTTGGACTAACCCGGATCCTGCCATCAGGCGGTCCCGCAGTCGGCCCGAATTCCAAAGTCTTGGTCCAGCGTCAGTTGCTGTCGCTTCTTCCCTGACGTCAGTGCGCCAGGGGTATATAAGAGGCACCCAACGCCATTTTGTTCAGTCTTTCTTGCTGTGCGGTGCCCGAAGCAGAAGCAGTTCGCAAGTGCCGGTCGGCCGACACCTGAGATTTTCGATTTGAATTTCAGTCCGAAGTCTTCAATAAAGCTAAGTACCCCATTGGGGAACATTTTCTTGCCTCAGTCCGATGTCAGAAAAAGTTAACAATTGCATTTCTTGTGGGAAGCAAATACCTCATAAGGACTTCCATTCCTATTGTATTCCTTGCCTAGGCCCAGACCACGACGTCACTGGTTGTCGGATTTTCGCTAGGTTTAATAAATGCGCTGTTAAATGCCGTTTTGACTTCGCACGGCATTACTTTGGTAGGAAATTTAATTATATCATGCCTTCGGAGCAGCCGACCGCAATTCATAAAAAACGCAAGGATAAGGGCAGGCAGCCTAGGAATAAGCCAGACCCCGAAGCCTCAGCTGGACCTGCTGCCGGTTCTCTGGTTTTCAGTGAGGCGCCTACGCAGCCCCTGACTACCGCAGAGCCGGAACCCCAGACAGCTGCCGACTCCCAAGCGGAGTCTACTAGGCCAACGCAGCCATCTACTGACACCAGAGCAGAATTAGACACCGGTGCAGAGGAAACACCTTTGGTTGCAGAAGGTGTCTTCAGACCGACTACACTCACCATTAAATCTTATGCTAAGCTTAAAACTCCTTTAAAACCTAAGAAAACTGTTCAGTCTACAGGTCAAGGCCCCATGCCTAAGAAACAGATGGTTAAGATGGCTGAAGATTTAATTACCCTTATCAGGGGTTCCCATCCCCCTCCTGATAAAAGACCAAGACAAGAGGAGGATTATGCATCCTCTGACCAGGTTTCTCTCTCCTCAGATTCTTCTGAGGAACAGGATTACACTTTTTCCACCTTATGAGGATTCTGATGCTGAAGACTCTCTTCCCTCAGCATCTCCCCCTGAAGACTACTCCTTTGGGGAAGCATTACATACCATGAGGGAACATTTCCACTGGGAAGGCCAGGATTACTCAGATTCTAAGAAAAGGCTCCGAGAGTTCCTTTTATTACCCTAGCACAGACCTCTTGCTATCCCTCCTGTTTTAGATATTGTGGATGATGTCTACTTGGAGTCTAGTTTAAATCCAGACTCTCTACCTCCTGCTCCAGCCAAACCAGACAGATACTACAGGGTACCTGACTCGCACAAATTCCTTTATAAAAGCCCTGTAGCTGACCCAGAAACCATATCCCAGGGTCCTAAGGGAGCAAAAGCTTCTATGGCTAAAAATCCTGTGCCCTCTGAAAGAGATTCCAGAGCCCTAGATAGATGGGGAAAGAAAATATACACCTCTGCAACTCTGGCTATGAGAGCATTAAATTGCCAGTTTCACATGTTGAAATATCAACAATTCCTGATGTCTCAGTTAAAACAAAACATGAGCACACATTCAGAACAGCCTGAATTCAACGAAATGCAGGATCTGTTGCATGCAGCTGAACAGGTGGACAGGCATACTTTACAATGCGGATTTGATTCATTGGAAGCTTCCTGTAGAGCAGCTGTTACTGGCTCTGTTATTCGTAGACATGCTTGGTTAAAAGAGCAAACCCTCCCTGACCATGTTAAAGCAAAATTATTAGATGCACCTTTACAACAGGATGTATTGTTTGGTGTCAAATCAGAAGAGGTTATAAAGAAAATGGAGGATAAGGCTAAATCTATGCAAACGGTCAAGAATTTCTTGCAGGTACAGCCCCCTTGCTTCAGCAGAAATTGGCCAACAAAAAATTGGTCCTTCCCAGCTACAGACAGATCACAGAGGGGCAAATACAGACACCCAAGGGGAAGAGGTCAGTCACAGGTCCCTTACAAACCTCGCCAATGGGGTTCTGCTACCCAGAAAGGAGGAGAAGACAGGCCCCAAGCTAGCAGAAGGCAGACACAATGACTCTATCCTCAAACTACCAAGCAAATCTCTCCTGGCAACACACTTGGGAGGAAAACTAGCATTTTTTGCAGACAACTGGCACCATCACAAAAGACAAATGGGTTCTAAACATTGTCTCTCAAGGATACAGATTCCACTATCATACCTTACCAAGGATCAAAGGAATGCCAAACCTGCCACCAAATCAATGGGCAGAGGCACAAAAACAAATTACAGCTCTCATGAATATGAGCCATTCAACAGGTATCTACACAGGAGCAAGGACACGGATTTTACTCAAGACTCTTCCTAGTTCCAAGAAAGGACAAAGCATGGAGACCCATTCTGGATCTTTCAATTCTGAACGCCTATCTGCAAGTACCAAAATTCAAGATGCTAACACTACAGCAGCTTCTTCCCATGCTGGGCAAGAATGCTTGGCTAGTCACTTTGGACCTCAAGGAGGCATACCTGCATGTCCCTATCAGACAAAATTGCAGAAGATACCTCCGCTTCATTGCAGGTTCAACGCATTATCAATTCTCTGCACTGCCCTTTGGCTTATCTACTGCGCCCAGGGTCTTCACAAAATCCCTGGCACCAGTAATTGCATACTGCAGACAAAGGAATTCAAATATACCCATACCTGGACGACTGTCTTATTCAAGCAGAAATCAAGGACATTCTTTTACAGCATCTGACATTTGTCAAACACCTTCTATGTTGCCTAGGGTACACAGTAAACGAAAAGAAATCAAAACTAGTGCCCTCACAAAACATAATGCTCCTTGGTGGCAGCTTAAATACAACGGCCCAGATGGCTTATCTCACGCCAGACAAACAACGACAGCTGTTTCAATATTTCAAAATAATGGCAACAAAGACCCAACTCCCTGCAAGAAAAATTCTGCAGGCCCTGGGATTCATGGCGTCTTGCATACTAATACCATTTGCAAAACTGCATATGAGGAAATTACAATGGTACCTGAAAAGTGTATGGACTCAGCACAGCCACAGCTTGGAAACAATGATTCCACTCATTCCCTGCCTTCAACAGGAGTTTCTATGGTGGGCACAGGCATGTCACCTCAACAAGGGTCAGCCTTTCACCTTACCCACAGCCAGGCAAACTGACAACAGATGCATCGGACTATGCCTAGGGAGCACACATGGCAGGACAGTGCATTCAGGGCAAATGGACTACAGATCAGAGACACCTACATATCAATCAAAAAGAAATGTTTGCAGTGCAGAATGCCCTAACAGCTTTCAAGCACCTTCTACACCCAGGACAACTACTAATAAGGACAGACATCACCACAGTTATAAACAAGCAAGGGGGCACACATTCCTACCCTCTATGCAGGCAAGCAATGACCTTGTGGAACACTTCACTGTCTTACCAGGTTCAATTATAAGCAGAATTCCTGCCAGGAAAGAGAAACGCATTGGCAGATGACCTAAGCAGAAACATCATGGATCCACACAAATGGAAACTAGATCCGCAAGTATTTGCAATGATGGTTCAAAAATGGGGACGCCCAGACATAGATCTGTTTGCAAGCCCCCACAACCACCAACTTCAAAAATTTTGCACAAGGATCTTCCATCCACTAGCTTGGAAAGTGGACGCCCTCTCATTCAGTTGGAAAACATTAACAGTGTATGGCTTCCCTCCACTGCCTCTTCTAGCAAAGGTACTGCTGAAAGTCAGATTAGAGAGGCCACAAATGATACTCGTTGCACCAGACTGGCCACGACCAGCATTGGTACCCAATTTTAAGGAACATGGCCCACGGCCCACCATGGATTTTGCCACAAATTCCTCACCTGCTCACCCAGCGAGACCATCAGATTCTACACAGCCAGCTCAAGACTTTAAACCTGGCTGCATGGCAAATTACCTAAACAACCAGCCAACACCTTTATCCAAAGCTGTTATGGATGTCGTCCTGGAGACCCGGAGGCCCAGCACCAGGAAAACCTATTCAGACAAATGGAAAATATGTTGCGCCTGGAACCAAGCTAAAGGCCTAAACCCCCTTGATCCAAACATCCCTCAGATTCTACAATATTTAACTGAGATGTTACACAAAGGACTTTCCTTTTCATCTATTAAGATCCACGCCTCAGCAATTTCAGCTCATTACAGCACGGATCCTCCTTTATTTTCACATCCACTCCTAAGACATTTCCTCAGAGGAGCTAAGAACTTAAGACTGCCAAGGAGAGCTCCAACACCTACTTGGGATCTCAACTTTGTTCTGGAAATGCTTACACTGCCACCCTTTGAACCAGCTTTTTCATCTGATTTAAAATTTCTTTCATGGGAAACTGCCCTACTACTAGCAATAACCTCAGCTAGAAGAGTCTCAGAGCTACAGGCACTAATGGCAGTGGAACCTTTCATAATTTTTCATCAAGACAGTCTCTAGAAAGTAATCCTTCCTTTATGCCAAAGGTGGTATCCAGTGTGGCCCTAAACCAAACCATTCACTTGCCCACCTTATTCCCATATCCCCAGAACAAAGGAGAAAGACTCCTGCAGTCTTTGGACATTCACAGGCAATTACGTTACTACTTGGGTAAAACTAAGGCTTTCAGAAAAAACTGACCAGCTTTTTGTAGCCTATGCTACAGGATCACAAGGAAAAGCCATCTCAAAACAGACCATTTCAAAATGTATAGGGCATTGCATACGTTTCTGCTACACACATCATAGGAAACCAGTACCTGCTAACATTAGGTCCCACTCCACCAGGGCTACAGCTTCATCAGCAGCCTTTCTCAGGGGAGTGCCAACCAAGAATATTCTGGAAGCTGCTACTTGGAGTTCAGTGCACACCTTCACCAAAAACCATCACTTGCCTCTATACTCTAAGACTAGAGCTGGTTTTGCCAATGCAGTTTTGCAGAGCCTACTAGCTTCTTTTAACCCTGTTCGACTCCACCTCCCATCCTTAGCTTTGGGATTCAACCCAAGTGTGATGACTGCAGCAGGGTAACATGATGAACATAGTACAGTTTTGTATCTACCATAAATGTAGATGTTCAAGTGTTCACCCTGCTGCAGTCCAGGTTACCCTCCCTCCATCCCCTCTGAACTAGCTGAACTTCTCTACCACATTATCCTATACTACCTCTGTGGTGTATTTGCTTGTGCGTAAGGGTTTTGTTTGATTTTTATATAGCCATGTGTGTATGTGTGTGTATATATATATATATATATATATATATATATATATATATATATATATATTATATATATTTTGCCTACCTATTGGGGGCACCTGACATCTTGGGCAAGAAAAACTGAAGAAAATGGCGTTGGATGCCTCTTGTATACCCCTGGCGCACTGACGTCAGGGAAGAAGCGACAGCAACCGACGTTGGACCGACTGCCGGACCGCCTGATGGCAGGATAACCCAAGTGTGATGACTGTAGCAGGGTGAACACTCTAACATCTACATTTATGGTAGGTACAAAACTGTACTTTGTGTACACTTACCATAAATGTAGATGTTAAAATGTATTCACTGTTGCAGTCCTGGTTTCCCTCCCTCCAGCCCCCTGGCTTTCTCTGTCCTTTCTACCTATCATCTTTATGGCCATCTTTTACGGCAGGGATATTTACTTTTTCCTGGAGGTGTTCCACACCATGTAATAGCTTCCTATTTTGGGGGCTCCTGACATTTGGGGCAGGAAAAACCGACGTAATGGCATTGGCTGCATGTTTTATACCCCTTGACGTCATGGAAGAGGCGACAGCATCCGGTGCAGAAATCTCAAGACTCTGGTGTTCGGGCCGACTGAGGGCTACCTTCAGGCAGATAACCCAAGTGTGATGAATGCAACAGTGAATACACTCAAACATCTACATTTATGGTAAGTGCACACAACTGTTCTTCCTCTGCCTTACCCTTTGGACTTTCTATCGCACTGATGGTTTTTACAAAATATCTAGCTTCTGTGACTGACTATTGCAGGCTTCAGGGCATCCATGTTTTCCCTTACCTCAACTATCTCCTGTTTGACAACTTGCAAAGAGATACTGAGTAAAATGTTCTTTTTTGCCGTTTCTCTTTTGCAATGCCTGGGTTTTGTCATAAATGACAAAAAATCCATTCTGTGCCCCTCTCACGATCACATCTTCCTGGGGTGCAGGATTCAAACAAACCTCATGAGTGTCTTTCTCTTCAGGCACTGGGCCTCAAGTCCTACTTCAGCAACCTTTTGCCTCTTCAGCCAGGGAGTTCCTCAGGGTTTTGGGTTTCATGGCATGCACTTTTCCAATGCTTCCTCTGGAAAAACTTCATGTGCGCAAACTCCAGTGGTTTCTAAAGTCTGGATGTCGTATTCACATCTTATGGACAGGGGATTAGAGGAATTGGAAGCCTAAAAGCGGAACTTAAGTGATGGATCCAACAAGTGTCTCAACCCAGGACTGTCCTTGGATCCCCTACCCTCCAGTCCAAAAGCTGTTCACAAATGCTAGACATAAGACGGGGGCAGCTTTCGGAAAATTGAAAGTCCAAGGGATATGGTCCCCCTCTCAGCAAAGGGAACACATCAGTGTAAGGGAGATGAGGGCCCTGCTGCTAACCATTCAAACCTTTTATCCTCTTTCTCCCAAGACCTATAAAACTGTTTAGACAATGTGGCGGTCCTCTGGTATGTGTTCAAGCAGATGGGAACCAAATCCTATTTGTTATGGCAGCTAGCACTCCAGGTTTGAGAGCTGGCAGCCCAGTGCAGGGTGATGCTCCAGGCAGCGTACGTCCCGTCCAACAAAAAGTGTGTGGCAGACACCTTGAACAGCTTCGTAACAGTCCCGCGAATAGATGCTTCAAAGGGCTGTGTTTCTGGACATTGTCCATCAGTGGCATATTCCTCAAGTATATCTCTTTTTGCTTCCTCTATGAACAGACAACTTCCACAGTTTTGTGCTGGAGTCAGTCACCCTCTAGTCTGGAAGGTGGACACCCTTTCTCTTGGACGGAGATGTTTCTGTATGCATCTGTTCCCCTTCCAGTCATCCCAATAGTTCTGTTCAGAATTCAGCAGGACAAACCAAAAATCTTTCTGTTTGACCCCCTTTTAGCCAAGACTACATTGGTTTCCCCTTCTCTTGCATTTAGCCAAGAGCAGTCACCACAAGTTACCTCGCGTCTTGATATCTACGTGGAAAACGAGATGTGGGATAATAGGGAGAGGGGCACTATGGGTAAAGCTTAGCTCAAGAGTTTTTTGGCTGGCACGAGCTTGTTATAAGGCTGCAGCTGTTCTGAGGTCGTAACAGACACCCATCAGTAATGAACGAAGATGAACAACACAGATGGAACGTTGTGGTAAGAATATAACTTTTTCTGTAAGACTATTCCACTAGTGCTGCAGCCTAGTCAGAGGCCCTCTTCACGGGATTGGACACTGCAGCTAAATGGACTTTCTGTACATACCTTCACTTAACACTACAGATTGGATGGCATTTCCAGATTCAGAGCGGGGTTTGCCAGGGCCCGACTCTGTGGATGTTCTTCATGTTTCACTGTTGCAGTCATTACATTTGGGTAATCTGCTGGCAGGTTGCCCTCAGTCGGCTTGATTAACAAAGTCTTGGGTCCTGTGTCGGTTGCTGTCCCTTCTTCCATGATGTCAGGTCGTCAGGGGTATGAAACATGCAGCCGACCCCATTACATCAGTCTTTCTTGCTGTGCGGTACCCGAAGCAGAAGCAGTTCGCAAGTGCCGGTCGGCCGACTCCTGAAATTTTCATTTTAGAGTTTCAGAACTTAAGTATTCAACTTAAAGGTAAGTACCCCGTTGGGGAATCTTTTTTGCTCCTTACCGATGTCAGTAAAAGTTAATAATTGCATTACTTGTGGAAAGCAAATACTTCATAGAGATTTTCATTCGTACTGTATTCCTTGCCTAGGCCCTGACCACGACATACATTGCTGTCAGTTTTGTGCTTTATTTAATCAGCGCACTATCCGTCGTCAGTATATTTTTGCCTTTAAATATTTCAGTTCTCTGTTTAATTATCCAGAAATGTCGTCAGTTAGCCATCCGACTACCAGGATTCCGAAAAAGCACAAAGATAAAGACAGAGGCTGTCGAGGTCCAAAACTGCAGATGAAACTTCTAAGCCAGTCGCCAGTTCGCCGGTACTCAGTGAGGTGCTTTCTCAGCCCCTGATACCCACTACTTCTGATTTCCAGGCCACTACTGAGACCCATTCGGAGTCCGGTATGCCACGAGATACTTCAACTATGGAACCCACAGATGTCTCTTGCTTGGATGGGTCCGGAGCCGCTGTGCAGGCACCAGCTTCTGAGGGTGTATTCAGGTCTACAGACTTGCATATTAAATCTATTCCACTTTCATTACTAAGGCCTAAATCTCGATCCATGTCTAAAAAACCAATGCCTAGGCCACATGCTCAGGCCCCTATGCCTAAAAAATGATAAAAATGGCTGAAGATCTAATTACTCTAATCCAGGGGTAGTCAATCCCCCCCCCCTCTAAGAGGCGTAGGGCTGAGCTTGAGATTCTTCTGACTCTTCTGATGACCTGGATTTGTCCATTCTTACGTATGAGGATTCTGATGCAGAGGATTCCATTCCCTCTGCTCTCCCTCCTGAGGATTTTTCTTTTGGGGAAACTTTACATGCTTTAAGGGAGCATTTCCACTGGGAAAGCCATGAATTTTCTGATTCAAAAAAGAGGCTTAGGGATTTCCTTCTACCTCAGCATAGGCCTTTAGCTATACCTCCTTTACTAGACATTGTTGATGTGTTTGAGTCCAGTTTGCCCCCCTGATTCCCTGACTCCGGCTCCTAGTAAACCTGACAGATACTACAGGGTTCCTGAGTCCCACAAGTTCCTTTTCAAAAATCCTGTTGCAGATCCAGAAACTATTTCTCATGGGCCCAAGGGCATTGAGGCTTCTACTGCCAAAAATCCTACCCCTTCTGATAGAGACTCCAGGGGGGCTAGACAAATTGGGTAAAAAGGTTTATACTTCTGCAACCTTGGCAGTCAGAGCTTTAAACTGCAAATTTTATATGTTAAAATATCAACAGCATATTATTGGATTGCTTAAACAGAATATTATGTTGATTCCTGACTGTGTGGGAAATAAAGATTTACAGGATTTAATGCATTCTGCTGAACAAGTTGGAAAACATACTTTGCAATGTGGTTTTGATTCCTTAGAGGCCTCTTGCACGGCTGCTGTTACTGGGTCTGTACTTAGAAGGCATGCTTGGCTTAAGGAGCAATCCTTGCCTGATCATGTTAAAGCTTAAATTGTTGGATGCTCCTTTAACTCAGGACCGCCTGTTTAGCAACAAGGCTGAAGAAGTTCTTAAAAAGATGGAAGATAAAGCTAAATCTATGCAAACTGTTAAAATATTTTTTACAAGTGCAACCTCCAGGATTTAGTTGGCACTGGCCTACTAAGAATTGGTCCTTTCCAGTCCCTTTCAGGTCCTCTCAAGCCAAACCCAGACACAGCGGAAAACCCTAGGTATCAGTCCCAGGGGACTCTCAGAACTAAGCAGTGGGGGCCTCCACTTCCAAATCTGGAAATAAGACACCCCCCCCTTTGGTAAACAGTCTCAATGACTTCCTTTTAAAATTCCCAAGCACTTATCATTTGACCCACGCATTTGGGGGGGGGGGGGGCATTGCTCTTCAGGCAAAGAACTGGGAACTCATAACCCAGGACAAATGGGTTTTAAATAGTGTCCCGGGGATAAAGATTTCATTTCCACATGTTGCCAACACCCCAGACCTGCCCCCAAATCAGTGGGCAGAGGCTCAGAAACAAGTACTTTCCCCTCTTTTGCATGGGGGCTATTCAGATGTTACCAGAAGAGGAAAAGGGACAAGGTTTCTACTCCGGGCTTTTTCTGGTACCCAGAAAAGACAAATCATGGCATCCAATCCTGGACCTGTCTACTCTAAACACCTTTCTGGACATTCCAAAATTCAAGGTGCTGACTCTTCACCAATTACTTCCTATGCTAGGCAAAGACGCCTGGTTGGCAACACTAGATTTAAAAGAAGCATACCTGCACATCCCAACCAGGGAATTTTGCAGAAGATATCTACGCTTCAAAGCAGGCTACTCGCATTATCAGTTCTCTGCACTGCCCTTTGGCTTGTCTACTGCCCCCAGGGTATTCACAAAGTGCCTGGCTCCAGTTATTGCATTTTGCAGGCAAAGAAATATTCAAATATATCCATACCTGGACGATTGTCTAATTCAGGCAGAAAACCAGGGCATACCTTTAAATCACCTGGCATTTGTAAAAAGGGTTCTAACTTGTCTGGGGTACACCATAAACGAAAAAAAATCACAACTAGCATCCTGTCAACAAATTGCATTCCTGGGTGCTAGCTTGAATACAACTGCCCAGATGGCTTTCCTCATGCCAGAAAAGCAAATTCATTTGGTAACCTACTTCAAACAAGTGGCCACAAGAACCCTGCTATCTGCAAGACAAATATCGCAAGCCTTGGAGTTCATGGCCTACTGCATTCTTCTAATTCCATATGCAAGACTGCATATGAGGAAACTACAGTGGTATCTAAAAAGTCTATGGGAGTCAACATTATCACAGCCTGGAAACAATGATTCCTATCATACCTTGCCTATGCCTGGAGTTCCTATGGTGGGCAGAGGCCTGCCACCAAATCAAGGGACTACCATTCACGCCATCTCCTGCCGCCCAAACCCTAACTACAGATGCATCAGACTATGCATGGGGGGCTCACTTGGCAGGGAAGTGCATTAAGGGCAAATGGAGCCCAAATCTAATGCACCTACATATCAATCAAAAAGAAATGTTAGCTGTACAGAATGCTCTGACAGCCTTCAAGGACTACATTCTTCCAGGACAGCTAATGGTAAAGACAGACAACACCACAGTTATGTGGTACATAAACAAGCAGGGGGGTACACATTCCTACTCCCTCTGTAGACTAGCCATGGCATTGTGGAACAGAGCCTTGAGCTTCCAAGTGCACCTACAAGCTCAATTCCTGCCAGGAAAATTAAATACATTGGTAGACGGACTAAGCAGAAACCTCATGGACCTACACGAGTAGAAACTGGAACCAAGGATTTTCAACATGTTAACAAGCGAGTGGGGGAGCCCAGACATAGATTATTTGCCTCCCCCCAGAACTACCAGTTGGAGAAGTTTTGCACAAGGACTCCCCACAAACAAGCCTGGAAAGTGAATGCTCTGTCCTTCACCTATCAGTCTACGCCCCCCCCCCCCACTTCCTCTGCTCTCCAAAGTTCTAAAAGTCAAACAGTACAAACCAAGGATGATCTTGATTGCTCCAGACTGGCCGCGCCAACACTGGTACCCCCTCCTGCGCAGTGTCGCAATTATCTCCATGGCACCTGCCTCAGACACCTTCTCTGCTGTCTCAGCAGGAGAAAAATTCTGCACCCTCAGCTTCCAACATTGAACCTTGCAGCATGGCTAATCACTTAAAATCACCCTTATCCCTCAGCAAATCTGTGATGGATGTCCTCTTGGAGGCAAGGAGACCTAGTACTAGAAAATCTTACGCTGATGAATGGAAAGGATTCTGTGCCTGGAACCAGTCTCAACGGATGAGCACAGCAGCGCCCAATTTACCTCAGAGTTTGCAATATTTAACTGAGATGGTTCACAAGGACCTGTCTTTTTCTTCCATTAAAATCCACGCCTCCGCTGTTTCAGCTCATAACAGATCCCACCCCTCTTCTCTCATCCTCTGCTTAAGCAGTATTTCAGAGGGGCAAAACACTTGAGACCACCCAGGAGAGCTCCAACCCCTGCCTGGGATCTTCACTTTGTTTTGGAGAAACTCACTCTACCTCCTTTCGAGCCAGCTGCTACAGCAGACTTAAAATTTCTTTCTTTGAAAGCAGCCTTCCTTTTAGCAATCATTTCAGCTAGACGGATATCTGAATTACTGGCCTTTATGGCAGTGGAGCTTTTCATCATCTTTCATGCGGACAGGGTATCTCTCAGAACCAATCCATCCTTCATGCCCAAGGTGGTATCCAGTGTGGCTCTTAATCAGTCCATTCATTTGCCAACTTTCTTTCCCAACCCACAGAACAAAGGGGAATGAATTCTGCATTCCTTGGATGTGCACAGACAACTTAGATTCTACTTGGACAGGACTAAATCTCGAAGAAAATCTGAACTGCTGGTAGCATTTGCCGCTGGGTCAGAGGGGAAGGCTATTTCAAAACAATTTCTAAATGGATAAGCCATTGCATTCATTTGTGCTATAAGCACCATGGAAAACCTATCCCCCGGGGGATCAGATCTCACTGCACCAGGGCTGCATCTACTTCTGCAGCCTTTCTCAGAGGTGTTCCTACCAGGGACACCCTAGAAGCTGCTACCTGGAGCTCTGTACATAGCTTCACCAAGCATTATCATTTACCAATTTTCTCGAAATCTAGAGCTGGCTTTGCCACTGCTGTCTTGCAGGGCCTTATATCTGGCCCTAATGCTGTATAAACTCCTCCTCCTAACCATAGCTTTGGAAATCTACCCAAATGTAATGACTGCCAACAGCGAAACACGAACATAGTACAGTTGTGTACACTTACCATAAATGTAGATGTTAGTGTATTCACTGTTGCAGTCCTGGTTACCCTCCCTCCAGCCCCCTAACTTTTTTTCTGGCTATACCTCTACTTTCCTTTACTATGCTTAAAAGCCTTTTTGGTGTATTTGCTTTTTCCTGGAGGTATACCTTTGTGTTTTTATGTTTGTTTGCTCCCCATTAGGGGGGTACCTGACATCTGGGGCAAGAAAAACTGATGTAATGGCATCGGCTGCTTGTTTTATACCCCTGACGACCTGACGTCATGGAAGAAGGGACAGCAACCAACACAAGACCCAAGACTTTGTTAATCAGGCCAACTGAGGGCAACCTGCCAGCAGATTTCCCAAATGTAATGATTGCAACAATGAATACACTCTAACATCTACATTTATGGTAAGTTTACACAACTGTACTGTTCCTGGAAAGCTTTTCTGCCTTTTCCTCCACACTTCATGAGCTTTTGTATTCTCCCTCCTGTTAAGAGTACTGCAACAGATGAATAGGAGGTCATAGAATAATTGTGTGAAGTCTTATCCATCACAGTAGATGTATTTCTCTTCTGTGTTGCAGTATTCCAATCCATCCCTCATTCCCCTTGATGGTTCGATTCCTTTCTTTGGGTAGTCATGGCTTACTTTCCTTAGGCTGGCTCCTCCTGGGGCATTCAGTTCTCCGGTAAATGCTTGTGTTATGGCTGACTTATGACAGCAGCCTACATGTGACATAACACGCATCCTACAGTAGTGAAAGATTTTTGTTTACTGGCTGACATTGGGTCACCTGCTACAAACATTTTTCATGTTAAGAATACTGCAACATAGAGGACATCTATCGTTTGTGTAAGATTTTACACAACTATTCTTTCTCTTTCCTTTTGTTCCCACCACAGCAAAACTTTTCCAGCCAGGCACAAGGTACATTCTGCTATTGTGAGCCTTGGCATCATGTATCGCTTTTCAGAAAACGTAAGATTCTCAAGTATTCTGAAAGCAGCATTTTTGTTTTCTGTGCATACTTTTACAAAGCATTACAAGTTAAATTCCTTCTCCAGATCTAGGTCAGGCTTTGCTAGGACTATTCTGTTGGGGCTTCTGGACCCTTCTTCCCCCTCCATTTCTAAGCTGTGACAGTATATGCATATAGCTTGGGCTACTGCAGCAGTGATCAACATGAAGAACATGGTACAGTTATGCAAGTAAATGTACCATAACAGTAGATGTCTGAATGATCATTGCCACTAGCCATCCCCTCCCACCCTGCTTTTTTGTGTGCATTTTTTATGCCATAATGTGAACATTTTATTTTTATTTTGTTCCTAGCAATGTAGTCTCAGGGCTCAGCCACTCTCTCTTGTTGACAAGCTGTGAAGGTCCTGGTGCCCGAGCTGTATTTAGTATGCTTAGATGGTGCTCACTAACTGCTTGGCTGTATGGAAGGGGACTCTAGCTTTGGAAGCTGGTTGGCTGTTGTATCCTGTGCAGGATATAACCCGTACAACTTAGGCTGCTGCAGCTTGATTATTCAAATGTCTGTTATGGCAAGTTTACTTGCACGACTCCACTTGGTGTGGGTTGACTTTAACGAACTACTTAACCTTTTTGTTGCAACATTTGTGGTCTAAGCCTGATAGGTTGAGAATCATTATTCTCTTCCTTTTACTGTGGCATTGGGCTCCTCTGCCTGGGATTTCTGGTCAGATGTGGGAATTTTTTTGCTTATCCCCCATGGATTCCCCATTGAGATGATCTGATTGGTTCTTGATATTTCCATGGTCTAACTATGTGGGCATCAGAGAGGTTCTGTATATCTGCTAGGTCTTAATTTCAGTGCAGAACCAGCTCATTTGTCTTTGGTTCTTGGTAGAGTGTGGGATTAGAGTTCTGCTCTGGCTGTTACAGCAGTCACTCCCTTGAGCAAAACTGCTCTTTGTCTTGTACTGGAGATCTCACCCATTAAGAAGCTCTGAACTTGTAAGACAGACTTACTTTTCTGCAGTCGAGTCCCTTGGTTCAAGCAGTTAATACTTCATATGTAGACAAGTACCCTTGTTCTCTGGCCTTTCAGCGTGTTTTCTCTCTCCTCCACCCTTTTGGAAAGGGATGCCTGTCCTCTGTCATTCTGAGGAAGTATATCAATCCTTGGACAGATCCTTTCCCCTGCTTTCTTACAGTGGTTGAGTGCTGGGAGGAGTGATGGATCCTCCAAGTAGTGTGTCTATTAAGGAGTGTGCACCAGAAGAGTCCAGATTTGGGTTGGTTGAGCTGATGGTCTTGAGAGTGGTGTTTGATCGACTTAAGGTGAAGAATGGTCGTCCAGAACCCTTTGTTTTGTCAGCCGCTGCCTTGTTTAGGAGTGTGGCTGTCTGTGCTTCACTGTCAGCTTCAGTTAGAACCATTTTGTTCCCATCAGCATCTACGGATTAGGGCTTGCTTAGGTGTTAACCCTTTACTCAGTCTTTTAGCCAGCTCTGGAATAGTTCTCTCTCTTGCTGCTGTAGTGATTTCACTGCCTGAGCTTCAGCCCGACTCTAGATCCCATCAGGGAAGGTTCACATTTTGTGTTGATCAACTGAATTACATAAGAGCCACCCTGGATCTGGAATACCCTGCTGTGGTTCCTTTGGAGACTGTTATATTACCTAATTAATTTTGAACATGGACGCTTACTAGCAGCATTGTCATTTTGGCATGTGAGCAGGGCTAGTGTGTTTTTGTGGTTGTGATGTCCATCAGCTTGTCAATGGGTAGCCATCCCTGAGTGCTGGAAATTCCAGAAATTGATCTATGTTAGTGGAAAGGGAAACCCAACTAAAAGACTTGCTGGGAACGGTCCTCTTTGTAGACTAGCTAATGAGGTTGACCTATATTCTTAGTATGTAACCTTTCTTATGAGATTCAAAATTCATGTTTTAACAGCAATGAAACAGATGAACACTTGGATGACCAGGTTGTTGAACCAGAGCAAGAACCAGAACCGGAGCAAGAACCAGATCCAGAACCTGTAGTACAGGAGGAAAAAGTGGAAATTGTTTCAGAAGAACCTCCTCTTGAAGAACCTGTGGAAAGGTGTCCTTCACCAACACCTGCTGACCCAGCTCCTATAGTTCAGGAGGATTCCAGGGTATGTGTGTGTTTAAAGCATATAATTGAACTAAGTAATTTTATGTTTTTCGGTCTGAAGTAATGCTTGGTGATGCTAAATGTATTCAGTCTGAAGAAATGCTTGGTGATGCTAAAATGTATTTTACACATGAAATTAAAGACAAAATTACATTATTTGGATACGAGTGTTAGGATATAACAAATAAGAGATGTCTCAAGTTTATAGGAAAGGATGTTTTTTGAATTCATATCCTAACTTTCAGAGTAAGTAATCACCCATTTATACAAAAAAAAAATTGTAAAAGGACAGATGGTACTGGCAGCCCATATGACATTTAACAAAGATTTAATAAAAGAACTAGAATTTATTGAGATTCTGCGGTAAAAACTCTTAAAAATTGGTTATTAAAGGGATGGGAGAATAGATATCCCTTTTGAACATGTCGATGAGGGGAAATCCCGTCATTGATAGGTAGATGGTAAGTAGTGGGAAGAAGGTAATTAACATTTAGTGGTGACCTATAACAAGGATATGGAAACTATCCGGAAAAATTAGACAAATATTGGGAACTTGTTGGCAGTATATCAAATAAGTTAGAGGTTTTTGACAGGCCATTAAAATTTAGCTTTAGGAGGAATTTGAAAGATTTTTGAAAGAGCAACCAAGTAGGGTGAATGAATGAGTGACTGAGGGGACATTTCTTTGAGCGGCACAGTGGTGCAGCGGTTAACGTTGTCGCCTCACAGCAAGAGGTTCTCCGATTCGATTCTCGGCTGGGGTGCCTTCTGTGTGGAGTTTGCATGTTCTCCCTGTGTTCGCGTGGGTTTCCTCCGGGTACTCCAGTTTCCTCCCACATTCCAAAGACATGCATCTGGAGCATTTCTCCCCGGGCCTCCGCTGAAAACAGGCTCTGTGGAACCTAGTCGGACATTCCCGGTCAACAAATGTTAAATAAAAAAAAATAAATAAATTTAAATGGAGATGTTCTTAGTGTTTCACTGTTGCAGTCATCACACTTAAGTTATCCTGCCAGGGGTAGCCCTCAGTCTGCCCGAATACCAGAGGCTTAGTATTTATGCGTCAGTTGCTGTCGCTGCAGGATTGACGTCTGGTCATCAGTGGTATAAAATCAGAAAGCTGACACCATTACATCAGTCTTTCTTGCCGTGGAGCCCGAAGCAGAAGCAGTTTGCACGAGTGCTTGTCGGCCGCTACCTGAGTTTTCATTTCCGAAATGGTTAGTCTTCAACAGCCAAGTACCTCGTTGGGGATCCTTTTTTCTTGCTCTAACCGATGTCAGAAAAAGTCAACAGTGTCTCATGTGGAAAGCAAATACCACACTGAGATTTTCATTCTTACTAAGTCACCTGTTTAGGCCCAGACCACGACGTGCCTTGCTGTCAGCTTTGTGCTTTTGTTAAGCACCAGAAATGTACGTTATCTGGCCCTTATTGTAGTTAAATATTTTTGCTCTCTATGTATTCTGAAATGGCTTTGGTAAGCCATCCATCTACCAATCTTCTGAAAAAGCGCAAGGATAAAGACAGTGACAGACCGCACAGGTCCAAAACTGCCGATGATGCTTACGTTAAGCTAGTCGCCAGTTGTTCAGTCCTCCAGTGAGGTGCTTTCTCAGCCCCTAATGCTCGCTTCTGGGGATGCACAGGCCGCTACCGAGACCCATTCGTATGCCGCGAGACTCTTCTTTGACTAAAGATACTGTGGATGTCTCTACCTTGGATGGGTCTGGAGCCACTGAGCAAGCACCGGCTTCCGAGGAAGTTCTTCGCACTACCGATACTCGACACAAACCGACTTCTTTCGCATCTTCAGTTCTTTGTAAAACTACCGAGTTTCTAAAGCCCAGGGTGCGAACTATGCCTAAAAAATGACCCAAGCTCAAGCAGCTGCTTCCATGCCTCAATCTCAAATGCTTAAAATGGTAGAAGACCTTATCTTGCTTATTAGGGGAAGCCAGCCTACCCCTTCCAAAAGAAAGAGACTTGTCCCCAGCAGTTTTATCTGACCAGGAGTCCAATGACTGAGGTTTTGAATATGTAGAAATGCAAGCCTGGTCTGCTTATGAGGATTCAAATGCAGAGGAATCCATTGTTTCTGCCTCTCCTCCGGAGGATTTTTCATTTGGTGAAACCCTGCATATTTTAAGGGAGCATTTCCAATGACAGTGTCAGGACTATCCTGAATCCAAAAAGAGACTCGGGGAATTCTTAGATTTACCACAGCACAGAACTTTAGCCATTCCTCATGTCCTGGATATTGTGGATGATGTTTTTATGGAATCCAGTTTAACTCGGACACCCTTCCTCCTGCTCCCAGGAAGCCTGACAGGTATTTGAGTCCCCAACTCTCACAAATTTCTTTTCAAGAATCCTACTGCTGACCCAGGGGACATCTCCCAAGGACCTAAAGCAATAAAAGCAACAACAGCTAAGAATCCCACCCCCTCGGACAAGGATTCTTGAGCTTTAGACAGATGGAGTAAAAAAGTATGTACCTCTGCAACTCTTGCTATTAGAGCACAAATAGTCAGTTCTGCATGCTGAAATACCAGCAACATACTATGGAACTCAAACAAAAAATATCTACCTTTACGGCTTGTGCAGAAAATAAAGAATTCCAGGAGCTTATGCATTCTGCAAGCCAAGCTACTAGACAACACACCTTGCAATGTGGCTTTGACGCCCTGTAAGCATCCTGCAGGGCAGCAGTCACAGGTTTTGTACTTTACATGCTTGGCTTAAGGAAAGACCTTTCCAGACCATGTTAAACTATTGGATGCACCACTGAACAAAGACAATTTGTCACCAAGGCAGAAGAGGTCTTAAAAAAGATGGAAGAAAAAGCTAAATCTATGCAGACAGGTTTCTTTAAGGTCCAGCCTCCAAGCACTGGTCCTTTCCGGCCCACTCAAGTCCAGCTCAGACAAGACCTAGGGGAAGCGGACTCCCCAGACAGCAGTCCCAGGAAATGCAGAGATGTAAGCAATGGAGTTCCTCCACTTCAAAAACAGGGAGTGCTAAGCCACCCCCTTATGGAAAGAACTCACAATGACTTTACACCTCCACCACTTACCTCTGCCCACCTGCTTGTGTCCCTAGTAGGAAAACTGTCCTCCCTTGCCAAAAAACTGGGCCTTTATCACCAATGACTTCTCAACATAGTGCCCCAGGGATACAGATTTTATTTCCACACTCAACCCCAAAAGGATTCCCAGATCGTACTCAAAACCAGTGGGCAAAGGTACAAAATCAAGTCCATTGCCTGCTCTCCATGAGGGCAATACAGCCTGTTCCTGCAGACCAGATAGGCCAAGGTTTCTATTCCAGGCTTTTCTTGATACCCAGAAAAGAGGGCACCTGGAGCCCAATCCTCGATCTATCAATTCTAAACACCTTCCTGGTGATACCAAAATTCAGAATGCTCACCCTCCAGCAGCTTCTTCCTATGCTATCCAAAGATGTTTGGTTAGCCACCCTAGACCTAAAAGGTCCAGCTACACATCCCAATCAGTGCTTCCTGCAGGGAAATATATACGCTTCAGAGCAGGAACTATGCACTTTCAGGTTTCTTCACTTCTTTTTGGCTTATCCACTGCTCCCAGAGTTTTTACAAAATGCCTGGCTCCAGCCATTGCTTTTTGCAGACAAAGGAATATTCAACTTTACCCCTACTTAGACTACTGCCTGACTCAGGCAGACAGGAAAAGCTATTACAGCATCTTACCTTTATAAAGCACCTACTGACCTCTCTGGTGTACACTGTAAACAAAAAGAAATCCAAAGGGTAGTACCCACTCAAATTGTATTCCTGGGAGCAAGCCTGGACACAGCATCCCAGATGGCATTCCTTATTCCAGAAAAACAAGCCTATCTGACAGGCTACTTTTCACAATTAGCCACCAGAACCCAGTTATCCACAAGGAAAATCCTGCAAGCTCTAGGATTCATGGCGTCCTGCTTTCTACTCATTCTGAATGCCAGACTACATATGAGGAAACTTCAGTGGTACCTAAAAAGCCTTTGGTGTCAACACTCTCAGGACCTGGAAACTATCGTACCTATGATACCATGAGGAAAGATTTTCTTTGGTGGGCAGCGGAATGCAACCACAGCAAGGGTCTTCCCTTCTCACAACCCCACGCTGCCCAGACTATGCCTAGAGTGCACACCTGGATGGCAGGTGCATTCAGGGCCATTGGCGCCAAATCAAATACATCTGCACATCAACCAAAAAGAGATGCTAGCTGTTCAACATGCCTTGACAGCTTTCCAGACCCCCTACTCTCCACGGGGCCTCTACTGATCAAAACAGACAACACCACAGTGATGTGGTACATCAACAAGCGGGGAGGAACTTACTCTTATCCCCTGTGCAGGCTCGCCATGACCCTTTGGCACACTGCTTCAGCTGTGCAAATTCACCTGCTAGTGCAGTTCCTGCCAGGCTCCCAAAACTCTGTGGCAGACAACTTAAGTAGAAACCTGCTAGACCCACACGAGTTGCAGCTAGACCACAGCACCTTCAAACTTGTAACCCACAAATGGGGCAAACCCGAAGGTGGACCTCTTTGCTTCCTGCAGCAATCACCAGCTCAGCAAATTCAGCATCAGGGAACCTCACAGCAAGGCCTGGAAAGTGTATGCTCTATCCTTCCAATGGGTAAACCTCTCGAGCTATGCATTTCCCCCTCTACCTCTACTTTTAAGAGTACTACTCAAAATAAGGGGGAAAAACCAAGAGCAGTCTTGATTGCCCCAGACTGGCCACGCCTGCATTGGTACCCACTGCTGCGCAGGGTGTCATCCCTGCCACCATAGCACCTACCTCAGATCCCAACTCTCCTAACCCAGCAGAACGGGGAATTCATGCATCCACAATTGCAGACCCTGAATTTGGCAACCTGGCTTATTCTTAGACCTCTTCAGTTGCCAGTCTAAACAAGCAAGTCCTGGATGTTATATGTGAGGCCAGACGGCCCAGCACTAGAAAATCAAATGCTGACAAGTGGAAAAAGGTATTGCACCTGGATCCAGACTAAAGGAGCTGAAACAGCACAGCCCTCCCTACCTAGCATCCTGGATTACCTAGCAGACCTACTACACAGGGGACTATCCTTCTCTTCTATTAAAATTCATGCCTTTGCCATTTGTGCTCATTACAGCACAGAGCCACCTCTCTCTTCTCACCCTCTCATCAGGCAGTTCCTAAGAGGGGGCTAACAATTTAAGGCCACCCAGAAGAGCTTCTACCCCAGCTTGGGACCTTAACTTTGTGTTGGAAAAGCTCACACTTACCCCCCTTTAAGCTTGCAGCTTCAGCAGAGTTAAAATTCCTCTCTTGGGAAACAGCCTTGCTTCTGGCCATCACTTCAGCTAGAAGAGCTTCAGAGCTACAAGCACTCAAGGCAGTAGACCCCTTAATCATTTTTCATGCTGACAGGGTCTCCCTCACGACTAACTCAATTTTCTTGCCTAAAGTGATGTCCAGTGTGGATCTCAACCAATCTATTCATTTGCCCACCTTTTTCCCTAACCTACAAAACAAGGGGGAAAGGACTCTGCATTCTCTAGATGTGCACAGACAGCTCAGATTCTACCTGGATACGACTAAATCTTTTAGGAAAACTGGCCAATTTCTAGTCAGCTTTGCAGCAGTGACAGAGGAGAAGGCCATATCCAAACAGTCTCCAAATGGATAGAACACTATCTGTTACTGCTACAAATACCACGGGAAACTGCCCCCTAAGGGTGTCAGGACACATTCCACCAGGGCAACCTCCACCTCTGCAGCTTTTCTCAGACGTGTCCTTACCAGGGACATCATGGAGGCTGCAAGATAGAGTTCTGTTAATACCTTCACCAATCATTACCACCTGCCTATCTTCTCCAAATCCAGGGCAGGCTTTGCAACCTCAGTCTTGCAGGGCATCCTTGCCAGCCCCCAGTCTTTTTGACTGCCTCCACCCTTTTCAGCTGTGGGAATCAACCCAACTGTGATGACTGCAACAGTGAAACACAAAACATTGTACAGTTGTGTACACTTGTTTGAGTGTATTCACTGTTGCAGTCCTGGTTTCCCACCTTCCACCCCTTTTATCTCTCTCTCTTCCTCACTCCTTGTAGGGATTTTTGGTATTTACTTTCTACTGGTAGTGGTCTTCCATCATTACCTACCTCCCTATTTGGGGGCTCCTGACATTTGGGGAAGAAAAACTGATGTAATGGCATCGGCTGCCTGATTTTATACCACTGACTACCTGACCGTCAGCCCTGGAGTGACAGCACCCGACGCACAAATACTAAGCCTCTGATATTCTGGCCGAATGAGGGCTACCCCTGGCAGGATAACCCACTTGTGATGACTGCAACAGTGAATACACTTTAAAGTCTACATTTATGGTAAATGTACACAACTGTACTATGTCCAGTGTTCTTTTTATAGCGAATACCAATGAACTTTGGTTGCCATTTTTTTACAGTACATACTAGGACCTCTGAACATAACTGCTCAACAAAGGATGTGGTATATATGGCGTACTGCACATTCTGTTGGGCATTCCATATTGGCAAGAAAGAAAGGAACCTTAAAGAAATTAAGATAAATTGGATTGAGAGATTAACGTCAATTTTCAAAGGCCACTATTGACTAATATATATATATATATATATATATATATATATGGGGGGAGCTCGTGGGAATCCGAGAGAATTGGCTCTTGACGCCTTTGGTGGGGTTGTGTTGTCATTTACTAATTGGTTGTGCAACTAAAATTAGTTATTGACAAGTGGTTGAGCGAAACTATTAACAACGGAATAGGCTAGTACTTCCATTTTTAATTCTTAATTTTTGATTCTTAATCTTCAACCTATATTTAATTTCACTTTTGTGGGATGTGCACACCCCATTTTTTCAATGACATAACTACAACTAATTGTAAACAGTTATTAAACACACTAAAGGTTTTGGCCATGTAACACAATATATATATAACATATATAAAAGATAAAATACAGAATTACCGACCTAGTAATTACTTTCTTTCCATTAGGTATGAAAGACCAAGTACTACGACTATAATGTGTTACCTTAAGGTTTGGGCTCATTGATTGTGGGTTTAGTTTCTTTAAACGGGGGATATTATTTGCACAGACAGCCTTGAACTTGACTTTATATATATATTTTTGGTAGCATGAGAACTACTTGTCTCAGAACTATGGGCGACGTGTTTACTCAGGCTACTTCATAACCGGTTCTTATTCCCTCGATTTTTATTCATCATTTTTATCCATTATTTTTTACTTGCAATATGAGAACTATTTACACTTAAAACTAGGGGTGATATGTGTGCAGCCATGCGAGTATTTTATTATACTTAATGGCTGACAAAGGGGTTGACGTGGAACGGGTTTGAATGCTAGCACCCGGCTTAGAAGGGTTCAACCCCTAACAACAGTTTTGATACCTTTAATATTTTAGCAGATACACCACTTTTTAAAAGTATTTCATATTAACACAGGGTTGGGTCCGCCTTTATTGAGGTGAGTTTCAACAACCGTGCCATATACGGGTGTTATTTAAATCCATTCTGTGACTGAACTTGCGTGGTTTTGTTTGAATGTTTTAATAGTAAGTTTTGCACACTTGTGTATTTTTATTTAATGGAACATGTTTTTTGTATGAAAATTTATTTTGGCATATGCTTGAATTTGATCTACTATGGTTAGGGTTTGTCCGTTGCTTAATACCAATACCATTGTTTACCATCACTGTTTAAATACTTTTAAACCCGGTAACTGAAAAGAGTATTAAGGCTCTATATGAACAGTTAGTTTTGTTCTCGGCTGCTTGTAAAGTTAGCCCTACAAAGGAGTGTAACCATGACAACTACCACCAGGTGAAAACTATTATTTACTACCTAATTAATGGTGGCTTTCAGTGTACTAGGGAACTTGTGAGTATTTAAGCTTGGTGCTTATGCTAAGCACTGTTTTGCTTCTGAAAAAGTTGGTTTATCATTTACTGACGAAAAGTGTACTGTTACTGATCGCGCTTAAAGCAATTAAAACTTTTTGAATTTTAACGAAGGAAGGAGCCTGGAGCCTTATTTTCATTTGCCAGTTGGTTTCTTTGGACATTTCTGAGTTTGTGCTTTGTGTTATGGAACCAGGCAGCCCTAATTCGTTGAATGAAGACCTACGGAGCAGCACTCCGAACAGGAGTGATGGCAATCTTACAGTTCTTATTGAGCTCCTAACCCAGAAAGTCGACCGTTTATCGCAACAAGTGGAGTCGGTTACACTCAACCAGAGGGGAGTACAGAACAGCGGGAGCGGCCCCGTTGAAGGGGCAACAATGGGGGCTGCAGCGCTGAATAGCGGCAACGGACATGGCCAGGAAGAACGCAGTGGTGGATCTATTATTAATACGAACGCCAGGATGGGGCATATCAGAACTGAACAACGAGCGAATGTTAATGGGGAGTCAATGGCAACCACTAGCC